>NW_022196171.1:545949-825976 GCF_008641045.1 Pistacia vera
TCTAATCATGTTCATAACCCTTTCCCTTTGAGCGGGTGTTCTAGCAACCATTGCACGTCTATAACGTAACATTTTTCTGTAACAAATACAAAAAAAAAACTATTTATTTATCAAATAAATGTTGACTATATTTGATAAATAATACACGTGTTTATGGTTCAATAACAAAATTAGACTCATAACAATATACCAAGTATGCATTTTTATTCTTTATAGCAAAAGAAAAAAATTTACAATACTTCACGCGCCCCCACGCGCCGACAGGAGCAGTCACGCGCCCCCACGCGCCGCCCAGAAGCGGCAACGCGCCGACAGGATCCCCATGCGCTCCCACGCGCCGGAAAGAGCTTCCACACGTGCGCCACGTGTTCACACACAATAAGGGTCGGGTCAACCCGTTTCACACTAAACAGGATCTATCCTGACCCGTGTTGACCCGTTGACTTTACGGGTCGGGCGTTGACTAGGTTTGACTGACCCGTTGACTTTACAGGTTGGGTGTTGACCGAGTTTGACTGACCCGTTTGACTTTACGGGTCGGGTGTTGACCGGGTTTGACTGACCCGTTTGACTTTACGGGTTGGGGTTGACTCATTACCAGGTTTGACTAACCCGTTTGGTGATATGGGTCGGGTCCACGGGTCAACTTGACCCATTTTTTTATTTGGATTATGGGTTGGGCCGGATAGGAATATAATGGGTTTGTGAATATGGTTGACACCAAAACAAAATTAGCCCAGTGGTTAGAGTATTGGGCTTCAACCATGGAGACTGGGGTTCAAGTCTCACCACCCACGTCTATTTGAATTTTTTTTCAAAAAAAACTAACAATAAAAAACGACATGTCATTCATAAGGGATCAAAAACGACGTGTCGGTTTGTGTCGTCTTCAACCTCGGCCCAGGTCTGCAACTGGGTACCTGACCCGGAAATCAACCCATTCGAAACTCGAAATTTCAAGGAGGCATATCTAAGTCATTTTAACTCCATTTTTTATGATTCAAAAACCATTTTCTTCATAATTTCATAAGGAATTTAATGGTCTAATAATCATTACCAAAAAGACAACTTTTTATGTACAAAATTTGAAAAAAAACAGAACTGCATTTGACAAACCAATAACATGCTTCAACATTACAGTATGAATTTCAAACAATATGAACCTCGGCTCTGATACCAATGTTGGAAATTATATAGAATAACATATATCCTAACATAATCCCAAGATCATAGTCACCATTGCAATCACATTTTCATATAAATGAACTACAATGAATTTACACAGCATAAATACCTTCACTCCTTAACTCTGAAGCAATAAAGTTAATCTGGAAGAAAACCACGAATGTGTTCTGTTTTCCAAATTTTTTTAGAGAGAGAGAGTACTTTTCCTTGCGTTTTCTTTGATAACAGTGTTCGTCTTCTTTCTAAAAGGAAAAGGTTTTCTTTTATATGGCAGCGGTTGGAGAGAACTGCATTGGTTTCTCTCACACACGTCGCTTGGGGTAACCCATCATGGGTGTACCCCTTATCCAATACTTGAACTATTGACGGATAAAAACTCAATTGGCTATACTATAGCAATGAGGAGGGATTTAAATTCAGGACCTCTTGAGTAATACACATAGAGTCTTTATCAAATTACTCAGTCACCCAGAGGTGGTTTTATGATATGATATTCATAGTGGTTTCATCTTCCATGTTTATGTATTTATTTGCTTTTTTTTTATTATTACAATTAATATAAATTATGTTATTTGTACATTGTTCTGAGAATAAATTAAGTTTAAAATCTAGTTACAATTTGCATATTAATTTGAGAAATATTTGAGAAGTTAAAAGTCTATTTGTATATGATTTGTAGATAAGATAATGTTATGTAGAGTGAATATATGTTTTATCCTAATAATTTAATGGAAGGAAATTCATATGACAATTTTTAGATACCTAGTATATATCTTATCAATTTAATGGAATATATTTATCTCATGTTAGGACATTCGATGATTTTATTTATATATAAGATATATGTATATATAGAGATATATATATATATATATATAGACATTGAATATCCATGCAAGCTGATCGCCATGTGGCACATTTTGAAAGCTCTAGAATTGCTTTATTTTGACACATTTGATTGACAAGTCAATTAAATTACTATATCTTAACATGTTGGGTTGGTGTTTATTGCTCCATCTATAATTATTAAGTAATTAAAAAAATGGGATCTGTATTAATAATTAATAATAATAATACAGGTTCAGTGCATTGACATTCCAAAGATGTGCATTAATAACAAGTATACATGTGTAGTGGATTACGATTACTAATTGTGGTTTAATGACATTTGTCTAGGATTGCTATCTATAATTATATAGGTGTATTGCATTGACATTAGAAAACTTTCTTTGTATTGCATTCGTATTTAATTGCGTTGGTATTCGGAAGCTCTAAATAAGGGGTTATAAAAGGGGTGCATGTTCAGTTGTGTATCATCGCAATTTGTTAGTTGGTGTCAACAATACGTTTGGTCTTTTGTTAATTGTTTATAGGTCATTTTAGTTTGTGAAAATAATATGTATGTAGGTCATTTTTTTACATATGATTTTTTATTTTATTTAACTTTTTGTTGTTGTTTGTAGGTCAAAGATTCATGAATTGGCATGGAATAAAGGCAGGATGTCCGATTGACACTGTCAAATGAGTTATTATTTTGATTTGTTCTTTTGAACTGTAAATATATCTTCTAATTGTTAGATTGAATGATTGTTTTTGTTCAGTCAATTTATTTGAATTATTAAATTGTGTTATTCCTTTCAAACGGTAAGTGTGTTCCTTGATAATTTTAATATGAAGATTAATTAACTTTTGTTGTTTCCATTTTTAGGTACCAGTTTTTATATGAATGGATAATTGTTCCTTAATAATGTTAACATGAAGATCGATTATATTTTGTTATGTTTGTTTTCAAGGAAATGAGGATTTGTGTTTATTATTTCTTTGGTAGAGTCATTGATTCAGTGCGTCTCTTTTGCCGATCGATTGGCATAAAATGTGCATTTGTTGATTTTGTTGATTTCGTTTTCAGGTTACAAGGAAAAAAGTTGACGTGTTCATACAATGGCTAGTGTGTTCTGTACCAAGTTGTGTTTATTAAGTCTTTGATTAGGTCATTGATTTGGTATGTCTGTGGTTGCAATCGATCAGCGTGAATTATATGTTCATTGATGTTTGCTGATTTTATTTTCAACTAACAGTTTTGACCGAACAGTAAGTATTTGTTGTCAGTATGTTCATATGAGGGGCAATTAGTTTTTCCCTGTATTGTTGACGCTGAGTAACATTAAACGTTCATGGTTTGTATTTTGTCTAAAGATTAAGCATTGTTTTTTCGGCCATGCTATCGATTTGTTCCAGTCGATATGTAAGTATTTGTTTTGGGATTGAGCTACATGAAACATTTATGGATTGTTTTATATTAACAAGGCTCATGTGAGTACTGTTTTTGCTAACTTTGTTTTCAAGTGATACGATTGGCCCTCAACTATCATCGAATTGTGCTGCTCGGGCATTGTTGTCACAAGGTAGCAAAATTCGATAGTAGTTGAAGTTTGATTTTGTGATTTATGAATGGAATGTTATTTTATTGGATTTGGCCATTGTGGATGTCAACGATTCGTGCTATGAGAGTGTCATGGATAGTATCCTGGCATGATGGTGATGGTGATTCAGAGATTTGGTTATTCCGGGTTCGGTGTTGTTGGATTATGATAGCTGTTATTGTGCAAACTATTTTGCCTGCATGAACATCTGCGGTTTGACATTTGATGATGTAAAGATTTGTTGGTTGTAGTCAATATACGGTGATTTTGATATATTTAACTGTATGTGTCCCAATCATCTATGTATTTATTAATGCTCAGACAATATATCAAAGGTGTGCTTTCTGGATCATGATATCTTATGCCAATGAATTATAACAAACAAATTGCCAAGCAAATAGTGCCGCCCAATTATGGATGGCGATTTTTTTACTTCTTTTGTCAATATGTGTGCATTGCATTGGCATCCCGAAGGTCTAACCATTTTGACATCCTTATAATGTTTTCTAAGTTGTAGGTTTAACATAATATTTAATATCCTTTCCTCTGGACTTGTGCCAATGAAATATTCCTAAATCTCACTGCCTAATACTTTATTTGACTATAAAAAAATAACTTAGAGTGACCAATATAGGAACAGACGGAACTGCATCAAGGTATCCAAATTCCAATCAAATTCATGGTTTAGCAGTGTTCTTGGAAAAGTTATAACATATTATAAACGCAACCAATCATATCCCGATAATGGTTCGGCAATGGAATTTAGAACTCAATGATACCTTATGGATAAATTATGGATTGGTATCTGCTCTATCACCATTTTATAGCCAAATTAATGGTTTGACAGTGAAGTTATCAACCGTACATAGCTGACTTTGTGCAATCATAATTATGGACAATGGTTAGGCAACGGATTCCATACTATTTGTTAGACAATTTTTTAAAGATGCCGAACTACAATATCAATAAAAAATTAAGTGGCTTAACATCTCTCTAAGTTGGTATCAGGCAAGTTGCCTAACACTTGGTGTGACTATAAAAAATAAACTGGGACTGACTAATATAGGAACAAATGGAATTGTTTATCTTTTTGATATATCAAGCTATCCAAATTTCGGCCATCCTTAAGTCATGGATAAGTATTCAAATTCATGGTTTAGTAGTGTTCCTAGAAAAGTTATGACAAATTATAAATGCAATTAATTACGTCCTGATTCTGGTTCGGCAATGGCATGTAGACCTCGATGATACCTTGATCTGTCGAAATTCCAAGCATTCTTAAATCATGATATCACAATCAGTATTTGCCCTATTACCATTCTATAGCCAAATTGATGGTTTGACAGTAAAGTTATCGACCACAACAGGCTTTGAATAATCATAATTATGGACAATGGTTATGCAATAGATTCCATACAGTTTGTTAAAGATGTCGAACTATAATATTAATAAAAAATGAAGTGGCTTAATTTCTCTTTGAGTTTATATCAGCAAAGCTGCCGAACTATAATATTAATAAAAAAGTTGAAGCGACTCAATGTCTCTCTCAGTTGAAAATTTCAGTATTAGTCTATAAACGATAAAGTTTATGATTTGCATTGTAATAAACCATTTGTTGTGCTGTAATTTATTCAATATATCAAAGGTGTGGTTTCTGAATCATGGTATTTCATGCGAATAAATTGTAATAAACAAACTGCCAAACTAAACATGCAACCCGATGGGTTAAGACACTTACTTTTTCATTGATATGTTCAGTATTTTGATAATGTTTGGTATTCTCATATTTAATGTTGTTCTTAATGGTGTTAGTCTCTTGATATTGTGATTTGTAGCATTACAATTGCTCCTTTTTGATGCGTTGGATTTGTACTATTAATAAATTTATAGGTGCATTGTGTTGAAGCTGCAGATATTTATAGATATATATTTATCCAAAATTGATTGGTGCATTGTACTATTATGTGATACTTTCAATGTGATATTACTATTAATGGTTAAGATATCAGAATTTTGGTTTAATTATGGGTTAATGTACTTCCTTCTTTATAGATGTGTTTGGTATTCCGATGTTTAATGTCGTTCTTAATGTAGTGTTTTTGTTAAAATGTTGATGAAATAAATGGTACTGTTTATGTCACATAATAGTATAAGTTTGTATCAAATGCAATTTAAATAAGAAATACAACTGTCCACATAAAAAAAATAAAAACATCCTAGTCGTTATTTAATTTTGTTATTATTGTTATGTTGTTTATTAAGTGTTATTGAAGCTGATGTAATTTTGTGGATAGTTATTTATCTGAAAGAGATTGATACATTATATTTGCTATGTATTATTGTTAATGTGAGATTAATGTGAAGTGTGAGGAGTATTTATCTGAATGTGAAAGGTTTTATACATAACTCTTGAAATTAATGCGTTTGTTATATATCTGTAATTGTTTATGTTGTCATACACGATTAAGAGAAATAAGTAAAGGTACTTGAAAGTAGATCATTAGATCATTGTTCCAAAAAAAAAAAAACAAAAAAAATTGCTGGCATAGTTGAGATATAGTTCCTGTTACAGGAAATGTGATACCTTCAATTGTTTTTATCTTTCTGTTGTAATGCTGTATATGTTGGATTATGAATTCGTCTTTAAAAGCTATTAATTTGCGTATAATAATATTATAGAATTGTAATAAAGAAATTGACGAACAATATTGTAGTGACAATTGTAAATTAGTAAGTTCTTCTTGGAGTTTAAAATTTCAATATCGAACAAAAAATTCTGCATATTATTAAATTGTGATAAGAAATATTTATAGTATGAATTAGATTATAAAATTGAAACATTATTTTATTTATTTATTTATAATTGTGATACAACAACATTTGCTTTAGTTGTAAAATTTGGGTTGGGAATCGTAATTGCTTTTATTGAATTTTATTAAGGTGAATTTCTTTTTGTAGGCAAGTCATAATAATGTCTAATAATTTTCTTAAAGATATTGATGAATCAAGAGATGATTGGATAGTCACTGTCAGAGTATCTAGATTGTGGGAATGTAGGAATTTCAGAATGGGTGACGAACTTATGAGCCTTGACATGATTTTGATTGATCAATAGGTATAAAATATAGTCTGAAAATAATGTTAAGACTTTTATTTCCGATTTATACATGTTTTTTTAAATTTGTGATTTTCATTGGTTTTTTAGAATCAAGTTATTCATGCCTCGATACCAAAGAATATGATTGCAAAGTTTAAAAATCAGCTTCATGAAGGATTGATATATTTGATTAGACATATAAAAGTCATACCATCTGCTCCCTCTTACAGACCTGTTTACGGTTTATACCGTATACAATTTCTCATAATCACGACTATACAAGAAATAAAAGAATCGAGAATTGTTATTCCGAATATAAATTTGAATTTACTGGTCTTCATGATCTTCTATAAAATAAATGATACAAGGTTATTATCAGGTATAGTTAATTTGAATATTTGTATTTTAAATGCGTGAGAAATATTTTTCTACGTCAAATATGATAAATTATATGTAGATGTCATTGGAGTTTTGAATGCAATAGGAGACATTGAAGAGATCAAATCAACAAAGACTAAAAAAATATACCAGATTGCAGATGGCAGAGTAAGTTCTTTTGTTAATATTTTTATGTTCTTCTTCCACTTTAATTAATTTACACTAATATGAATTTCAGAGAAGCAGTTGACATTACATTATGGGGAAAATTTTCTGAAGAAATATGTGAAGATTTGCAATTAGCAAGTACCAACCCAATTGTCATAATAGTTACTTCAACAAATGTTAAAGATTTTCAAGGTAATAAAAATATATTACATGAAATTAATATATTTTCGATTACTAACTTATGTTACAGGAAGATTATATCTCAATACAACTTCGGCATCTAGAATTTATATAAATTTAGATATTGGGGAGGTGCATTCTCTATAGAAAGAGAATGTGTTTGAGAAACAATTTTTTTAAAGTAATTTCACGGATATAATCATATTTAACATTTTATCTACTCTTTGTTATTTCAAAATGGGAATTCTTCTAGTAATTCAATTACAAAAAAAGATTCTAAATCAAGTTCCGATTGAGAAGGAAATGTTTAAGAATAGAACATCACTGAAACATGTTACCAATCTCGTGTGGCATGATGTTGATGAGGTACAATATTCACTAAAACGTTAAACTGATTATTATAAAAAAGTTTGTGAACACAAATTACAATTGTATAGGTGATGGAGTATATAATTAAGGCCAAGATAACCGAAGTTGATGATAGATATGGTTGGTGTTACAATTCCTACACCTATTGTAAGAAGAAAATTCCTGGTATTAATACCTATTTATATTGTGACAAATGCAACAAGGAATCGAAGTCTCCTCAGATGAGGTATATCATTGTTTATTTTTTACTGTTTATAATTATGTATTGTCAATGTAATAAGAAGTATATTCAATTTCAAACATTTATTTGTAACAATGTTTAGTTAATGTTATAACAGGTACAAGGTAGAAATGAGAGTGTTAGATGGAACTACCGAAACAACTTTTATATTGTTTGATACAGTAACCTAGAGCTTGGTTAGGTTGTCATGTTCTCAACTATTGAACAAACAAGGTAATGAACAAAAGAATATCCGAAAAGTTTTAAGTGAGCTGTCTGGACAGATGTTCGTTTTCAAAATCAAGTTGAGAATTATGGATCTGAAGGAAGGATACGAATCTTATATTGTCACAAAACTTTTTCTGATTGATGAGAATCTTGAGGAAGAATATAAGTTGCAAGAATTGCAAAAGGTCAGTATAATTTTTATTATTGGATAGTTAATTTTCATAATATTGAAGTGATATCAATGTTTTGTAAAAAAACAACAGGCAAATAATGGAGAATATGGATCACAATCCTCGATGTCAAATGCAACTGAATATGAAATACTGGCACCAAAAATCAAAGATGTGTTTGGAAAAATGGTGGCAAGAGTAGAAGATGATGNTTTTCCACTTTTCTGCAGGATTCAAGATGTCCAGAATGTAGCTGTTTTCCACTTTTCTGCAGAATTCAAGATGTCCAGACCTTAAAAAATATTGAGGATGCCAAGGACTAGTATTGCATATCCAACACCATGGTGATAAATATTCCAGTAAAATCGATAGTTGTGGTCCTTTGGTCTTAAGAACAATGTGAAAATCTAAGAACCAAAAACAAAGTTGCCATAAGAACATACATCAACTAAAATTTAGTATCAAAGTCAGTCGGAATTACTGAAAGTAAACATGTTTGAATAAATATCTATCGGGATTGTAACAAGTATTAAGAATGAATATTCTACTTGTCTTATTCATAGAGAAAAAGAATACATATATATTTGCAGTGTTCTAAACTAGGTATGTGATCAATCTATATTAGGATACAATATCAATGTGATCCCTATAATCCTGGAAATTAACTTCTAAATATATGCAACCTATAACTACCAAATATACATCTGTAACACTCCCCCTCAAGTTGGAGTATAGATATTAATCATACCCAGCTTGTTACAAAGATAATCAACTCGAATCCCAGTCAGAGCCTTCATGAAGATATCTCCCAATTGTTCTCCAGTCTTCACATACCCAGTGGAAATCAGACCTTGCTGTAGTTTCTCACGGACAAAATGGCAATCGATCTCAATGTGTTTCGTTCGTTCATGGAACACTGGATTAGATGCAATATGAAGAGCTGCTTGGTTATCACACCATAATTTTGCTGGTACCGAAGTTTCAAGGCCTATTTCAGTCAGAAGCTGATATATCCACATTATTTCGCAAACAGCTTATGCCATAGCCCTATATTCCGACTCTGCACTTGATCGTGACACGACATTCTGCTTCTTGCTCTTCCATGATATTAAATTTCCTCCGACAAAGACACAGTAGCCTGATGTGAATCTTCTATCTACCTTGGAACCTGCCCAATCTGCATCTGAGAAACATTCAATATGAGAAGGACTATGATTGGCATATAATATACCACGTCCAAGGGCTCTTTTCAAATAACACAAGATCTGCTCCAAAGCTGCCCAATGATGAACTGTTGGGGAGGCCATAAACTAATTAACAACATTTATTGAATATGCAATATCTCGACGAGTCACCATAAGATAGTTCAACTTCCTGACCAATCTTCTATATTTCTCAGGATCTCCAAATAGTTCACCATCTTTCGTAAGCTGCACATTAGGAACCATCGGAGCACTACATGGTTTTGTCCCCAATTTCCTTGTCTCAGTTAATAAGTCGAGCACATATTTCCTCTAAGAGAGGAATATACCTCGTTTGCTACTTGTAACTTCAACCCCCAAGAAATACTTCAACATCCCTAAGTCTTTTGCGTGGAATTGGGAATGGAGAAAAGACTTAAGAGATGTGATGCCCACACTATCACTCATAATAATAACAATATCATCCACATACACAACTACAAGAATGATGCTAGTTTTAGACCGTTTGTAGAAAACAGAATGGTCAATTTTACATTTCAGCATACCAAATCTCTCAACAGCCTGACTAAACTTTCCAAACCAAGCATGAGGACTCTGTTTTAAACCATACAGAGATTTGCGAAGATAACATACTTTCCCATACTCCCCCTAAGCAACAAACCCAGGAGGTTGCTCCATATATACCTTTTCTTGAAGATCTCCGTGAAGAAAAGCATTCTTGATGTCTAGCTGATGCAAAGGCCAATCATAAGTAGTTGCGATAGAGATAAACAACTGAATAGAGGTTAACTTAGCAACAGGGGAAAAAGTATAAGAATAATCAACTCCGTAGGTTTGAGCATATCTTTTAGCAACCAGACGAGCTTTTAGCCTAGCAACTGACCCATCTAGATTAACTTTAATTGTAAACACCAATTTGCATCCAATAGCTTGTTTCCCTGAAGGTAAATCTACCAATTCCCAAGTACCATTGTCATCTAAGGCATTCATCTCCTCTATCATTGCATTACACCAACCAGGATGAGAAAAAGGCTTCATGAACAGTTTTAGGGATAGTAATAGAATCAAGGGAAGCAATAAAGGAGCATGATGAAGGTGACAAATGATCATAACAAACAAAAGAAGAAACAGGATAAGTACATTGCCGTTTACCTTTTTGCAATGCAATAGGAAGATCATCACTTGAAATTGGATCTGATGAAGAAGAAGTTGGTGCTGGGCATAAAGCAAGAGCAGGTGGACAACGAGAGTAAACTTTGACAAGAGCAGGATCAGAGATAGGAGCAGATGCAGGAAGCGTAGGAATAGTGACAAGGTCAGAGACAAAAGCTGGTTCAGATATAGGTGCAGGGGTGGTGAAAGTATAAACTAACAAATCATCATCATCATCATCATCCTTCTGACGATCTGTAGGAGAAGATGGAAAGTATGGTGTTTCTTCTAGAAAGGCAACATCTATGGAAACAAGAACTTATTAAGACTAGGACAATAGCACCGATATCCTTTCTGAAGTCAAGAATAACCAGGAAAGACACATTTTAATGACTTGGGATCTAATTTAGTGACTGACTGGCGAACATCCCGAACAAAGCAAGTGCTACCAAATATCCTAGGTTCAAGAGGAAATAATGCTTTGTTAGGAAAAAGAATACTGTATGGGGTCTCACCATGAAGGACAGAAGATGGCATGTAGTTAATCAAGAAGCAGGCGGTGAAAACTGTATCAGCCCAGAATGGTTTAGGAACATTCATTTGGAATAATAAGGCTCTGGCAATTTCAAGAAGATGTTTGTTTTTCCGTTCTGCTATTCCGTTTTGAGATGAAGTATCAACACATGAAGTTTGATGAAGAATTCCATTCTGAGTCATGTAATTTTGAAAAGAAACTGACAGATATTCTTTTGCATTATCACTGCGCAACGTATGAACAGAAACATTGAATTGAGTTTTAATCTCAGCACAAAAAGCACATAAATAAGAAAACAAATCAGAACGGTTTTTCATTAAGAATAACTAAGTCATATGAGAGTAATCGTCCACAAATGTAAAAAAATATCAAAAATCAGTTTTAGATAGAACTGGACAGGGACCCCAAACATTAGAGTGAACGAATTCAAAGGGAGAATTAGCTCTTTTATTGACTCTAGGACTAGAACTGACACGATGATGTTAAGCAAACTAACATGACTCACACTCCAATGTAGACACTTTATTAAACCGAGGACACAATTTTTTCAGTGAAGGAAGAGATGGATGGCCCAAACGACAATGTGCTTGAAACCGGGATGCAACACTAGAACAAGCGACATGTGTAGATTTTGGTCTGTCAAGAATATATAAACCTCCAGATTCATGTCCTTTACCAATAATCTTCTTCGTCGTAAGATCCTGAAACAAGCAATAATCGGGAAAGAATAAAACACAACAGTTAAGAGCACGAGTAAGTTGGCTAATAGAAATCAAATTGAAAGAAAAATCTGGTAAATGTAAGACATTTGACAAGGGAAGCTGTGGGGTAGGGGTAACTATGCCAGACCCAAGAATGTAGGATGGTAACCCATTTGCTAAAGTCACATTCGAAATGGTTTTTGATTGATAAGTAGTAAAGAGACTGGGATTACCTGACATGTGATCTGTTACGCCAGAGTCAATGACAAATTTGGAGGATGAGGAAAGGAGACATGTATTTGGCTTACCTGAGTCAACCATAGCCGTGACAGGAGTAGATGAAGCTTTTAATGATTCCTGGTACAACGAAAACTTGGCAAATTCATCCACAGAGATGAGAACTGACTGATCAGAAGTATCATTGGTGGATGCAACATGGGCAGAGGGATTTCTTTTAGTTCTATTCTGAAGCTTTCTACAATCACGCTTCATGTGTCCTGGCTTATGGCAATAGTGACACACAATTCCTCCCATATTACTATTTGACCCCCCTCCTTTGTTGCCACTTCCAAATTGTGATCGCCCAGATTCATAGTCATTCTTTTGACTGATGAGAGCACCACTGAACTGTACCGGTGGGGTACCTTCTGTGCGAAGTACCCTACTAAAGACATCCTGCAACGAAGAGATCTCTGGACTGGCTAGAACCTGAGACTTAGCAGTATCAAATTCAGAAGGAAGACCTGCAAGAAAACTCATGACTGCCATTTGCTCCCGTTGTTTTTGTTGAACCTTTACATCAGCACTGAAGGGTAACAACATGTTCAACAATTCATAAGTCTTCTTAAACTCCATAAAATAAGTTGTAAGGGACTTATCTTGTTTCTTTGCACGGTAGAATGCCTTACACACTTCATAAATATGAGAAACATTCCCTTTTCCAGAATACATAAACTCCAAATAATCCATCAGTTCTTTAATAAACTCACAATGATTAATTAGGCCAAGTACCTCACTGTCAATAGAGTTCCGTATTTGTATAATCAACCAAGCATCATCCCGAAGCCATGTCTTTTTCGAATCATCCTTAGGTGGATCATCAGTCATTTGATCATCTTTATCAATACTCCACAAAAACAGTCTAACAGTTGTATGCCAATCATGGTAATTAGTTATACCAATGAGCTTATGTTCTGTAATTTTTGACATCGTCAGTATCATTTTTACCACTGGCTTTATATCAGATATGTCTTAAACAAACAATAATCCCAATGCACACTAACAAATGGTTAAAACAAAGCAAATTAAACAAACTTCAGCAACACACCAAATCAATCAACATCCACAGCCAACCAGAGACCAAAACATAGTAAAAGTCCAATAAACAAATGAAGAACAGTAGTAACCAGTAAGATATTACTAAAGCCCAGCACAAAAATGTGTTGTACAAGTGCCGGCAAAGTAGACAAAGAGAACCAGAGGAGAAGTCAACGGTGGATGCAAGCTCATGCTCCGGCATGTGGTACTAGTGATCGGAGCTTCGAGTGGCGCGTGGGGCTCACGCGTGAAGATTCTGATTGCCGAAACTTGAGGTTTTGCCGATCAGCGGCTTCTGGATCTTCCTAGGGTAGCAGTGTCGAACAAATCTCACTCTAAAATGGTGTTCTCAATTTGAAACCCAAACCCTAATAACCTTTTTATGGGCTCTGATACCATGTAACAAATATTAAGAATGAATATTCTACTTGTCTTATTTTATATATATATATATATATATACTTGCAGTGTTCTAAACTAGGTATGTGATCAATCTATATTAGGATACAATATCAATGTGATCCCTATAATCCTGGAAATTAACTTCTAAATATATGCAACCTATAACTACCAAATATACATCTGTAACAACATTAAACCACAATTAGTATAAAACAGTGAACAAACTATTTCACTTAAAAAAAAATATTGCACCCTTCACTCAGGAATAACAAAATTGAACCTTTGACTCTATGAACAGTCAAGTTGTATGGTTGGAATATGAAATATGATCAAATTATATAACGCGTAACAACAACAGAAATGCAAAAATGTCATTAATAATAAGGTATAATTCTGGATTCGACATATTGTTTACCACAATTAGTATAAAACGTTATGGTTTAGTTTTGATATTTTGAGCCGAAGTAGATAGTGAATTACTTCATAGATGTTACTATGAAAGAATCAAATGCATGTTGTCCCCTGAAATTCATGTGATTTTATGTCAATATTTATTTATGGGATCAGATTTGTTTGAATTATAGTTTATTGATAGTAATACATTATTGAGGAAATACAATTTTTTAAGATAAATTATCACAACATTAATAGTTCGATATACTTTATATCTGAAAATCTTTATTTTTTTTAAATAATAATGAAACTTTGAAATTTTGAATCAATTATAGTTTTCAAATTATTAAATTTTTTTTACTGTTTGAAATGAATAAAATAAGTATAACATATGTTTATGGCTGGTCTGGCAATAGGACCATTCTCCATTTAATTTTAGTAAATTTTTCATTAATGTTATAACAAGAAAAATGTAGATGTGAGTATCTCTGACGGAATTGCCAAAGCAACTTTTATGTTGTTTGATATAGTAATCCAGAAATTAATTGGATTATCATGTCCTCAATTATTAAACAAAGTTTTTGAATGAACAGTGTGAACAAATGTTTGTTTTGAGAACTGGACTGGAGGTTACTGATTTTAAAGAAATATATGAATCCTATATTGTGAGAAAAGTTTTAGTAGACAATGTCAAATTTGAAAATTATTATAAGTTATAGAAATTACGGAAGGTCGGTATAAATTTTAATTTTAAATATTTGATCTCGATAATATTAAATATCATTCACAATTCACTACGAAATACTGACATTGAATGTCAAAAACATGTTTGCAAATATAATATCAATTGTACAAGTGGATGATGCTGAAAATATAATTAGACAATTTTTATACAAACATATATTAGGGGCATCAAAAAAGAGGAAAAGAACTATAAAAGCGATCCAAAAGAAACAACATAACATTGCAATATTCATGCAAAAAAGCTAGCCAAACGTTTTTTAAGTTCACATAAAAACTATAAAAGCAATCCAAAAGGAACAACATAGAAATTTTCATAACGTATTCATTTCATATTGAGTAGATTAAATACATAAGTGAATTGGGTCTTCATTTGTGAATATTCTTTCTCTTGCTTGATGGGGGTCTACTCTGCGACGAGGTTGATGCTAATGTGCTGGTTGAGAGGATACATTGACTGTATCTTGAACACTTATTGAATTTGTTGGCAAGACCGTATTCTTTTGTTTGTTCATCAATTCTAGACATAATCCAATGTACTTCTCTGTCTGCAAGCAAATAAAATAAACACAATTTTTCTGATCTTCTCAAGTGTTCAAATTCATTTCACCAATTTCATATATAAAATATAGTTTGTGGAAAGACATATTATTTTGCTATAAAAATATTATGAGTTTATAAAAGTGATACAACAACTTATCTGATTAATAATCTATAGAAGTCATACTGCTTCAAGTTTTCCATATGCATTTTGTAGCTTCAAAGCCAACTGATGATTTTCTTCTGTTAAGGTTTCAACCCAAATTTGAGTGAAAACAAAATCATTAACAGTACTTAAATAGATATAGCATTTGAAATCATCTATAAAAGCAAATGATATTCCACCAGAATCTCTATACGTTTTATTGGGATTCGAAGTACAAATCTCTATATTTGGTTTGCTGATTTTTGACTAGGTGTATTAAATGGTCAGCCTTTCCTTTCAAATTTTCAATTGTATTACTTGGTTCAGCCTGTTTCATCTGCTGAGGTGATTGCAGTTTGACTTCTTGGTTGCTGTTAGTGAAAACCACAGATTCTATCGCACGTTGAACATCGTCATTGTGAGTATCCATAACTGTTCCTTGAAGTCTTGCAGAGCGCCTACCAGGACCTCTACCAACTTTCTTCTGTTTAGTTTTCGTAAATAAATTCTTTGCATTTTCTTTCCCCTCAGTTTGTGATTCCACCATCTTTGATGATTGATTCGTCTTTTCCATTCTACCAAGATTACATAATAAAGCAAATCAAATATGAAACTGAAATATATTAACAAGAAAAACAAACGGCAAAAAAAAAAAAAAAAACATCGTTATCTCAAACATGTAAATTCTGAAACAAGAAATTTCTCTATAAAATTAGTTGTAAAAAATTTGTTTTTGTTTCTTCCCTTTTTGTGACCCTTCAAGTATTAATTTCTTATGAACGGTAAACTTAGGTTTTCATTTTTAATAATGCTTGATCCAAATTTTTTTACAGGTTTTATAATTACATAGAAATAACTTCAATTTGTAGGAATGCCCATCAAATACAATTGTATACTATAAGATTAAACAAATTTTAATGATAGATTACACAAACAAACAGATGAAACTACTACCAAAAACAAAGAACAGTATTGAAAAAAGGGATGAGATATACAATAACTGAATTAGCAATGTAGAAGATGTTGACACCAAAGCTTCAAACCCTTTGAAAGAAAATCGGCACTGATAGTTGAGAAAGCCGAAATGATTACACTGACAGTGTGTTGGACAGACAATGGGTGTGAACACTGCTTAAAGAAATAGAAAATATGTTAAATAAAAAAATACCAGACAAATGAATATATTAATGAAACATAAATCATTGTTAATCCGTCGACTATAGAAAACCGGTTAGACTGATGTTTTTGAAATTGCAGGTGTACTTTTAATAAAATAATATTTAATTTTTTAGGAATACCCCAAACAACATTATTGTTAGATATCGCAAAAATTAGGTGAAATATATTTAATTCAAATAAGCCAACCGGTGAAACATAAATGAAATGAAAAACTAAAATGTCATTACTAATTTAATAAACTATTTACCTGATTAATATAAAACCTTCAACCAAATTAAAATAACAAATTACTTTAATATACGGTTTCATATTAATTAAGTTTGGTAATGTTTATAAACATTATATCATTCATTGAACTATAACATTCTTACCATTGGTCTACTAAACAAATTGTTATGCTAATATCAAGTTGTAACTGCTATATGAGACAATGAACTCTAACTAAATATATATTATTGTATATTTTGAAACTATCTAAGCATTTTTTTTTTAATCATTATACCTATTTATTACTATTTCTTTATTGGTTTTCTAGATGTAATCATTTATTAAATCAATGAAACATTTCAAGTCAGTGCATATTACCTCAATTGGGTTTTTGATATTTTGGGGTTCCTCAGTTGTTGCATTCATTTAATGGAACATGTTTGTTTGTTTTCCATATGTTTGTTTTCTCTTCTTATTTAAGCTCTTCTCAAAACTGTATGTATATATAAGTATCAATCTCAACTTCTATTCATATAACTTTTATACGTTTGTAGACTCTCTTTATCACTTTTACCTTTAATTGGTTCAATAATGGCTGGAGAAAAATGAGACCTAAAACAAATTTTGAGCGACATTGACCACAATGTTACCGATATAAATACTGCGAAAACAAAAATCAAAGAAGGCATGCATTTGCTGGTTGAGGTCATGAATTCTATAGTCACTGTTGTTTCAGATTTGAAAGCAAAGGATACTTTGCTTTCTGCAAATGAGGAGCGACTTGGAATGGGAAGGCGTCAAGAGAAAAGGTAATTCAAATTTTGTGTAATATAAAACTAAACAAAAAATATTATAAATTCTCTATTATTTGTTGACTTATTTATTTGGAATTCAACTTTATATTATCCTATTATATACATGTATGTATGTATGTATGTATGTATGTGTGTGTGTGTGTGTGTATTTATGTATTTCTAGCATGTTTAAATATTTATTGAAATTCATTGTTTTTTTAAACCTGTTGTTATGGCAATAGGTGACAGACAAAAGGAGTTCAAACAGATACTACCCAATGTTCGCAGCAACATAGAAAATCTAAATGGTACAACAAAAATATGCAACGATATGATTGATGCTTTATTTGAAATCGTGGACGATGTTAAGCATATTGTTGCTGATCTTAATACATGGGAGTTTTCGATCGATCTCAAAAAAGAAGAATCAAAATGTTATGATCAGATGACTACAGAACCTAGACCTACACCATTTGCCGAGCCTTAATAAATATATAAAGCAATGCACACATGTATTTTGATATTAAAATATATTAAACAAATCTCTGTTCCTATATAAATTGTTTTTTTTTTTTTTTTTTTTTACTCTTTGAAATTATTTTGTATTGGTTAAATTATAGGTTCGCAATATTGTAACACCAGTATTTCAATATTTGCTAATACAATCCAAATTAATGTTTTTAAGAGTGTACCAGTCATTAACCAAGTATAGCAGTTACAATAGCTCCATACACAGTTTAGTAATAATATATCAAGGAATATTTTTACAAATACAAACATAAACTACTATGAAACGTAACCCAATGAACACCATCATTCAACATGATCCATGATAACATCAAAAGCTCACCAAATCGATTCACATCAATACCCTTCTCATTATTCTTCTTAAAGTCAATCCCGCATTGGCGCAACAACTCCACTGAATCACTTGCAAACCACAATTTTCATTCTCGTTCAAAAATGTTAGCCCTAATTGAATCAATTTCAACATATCGATATTATCTTTCAACATCTAGTAGTTAAAATTGGTTATATTCTTGAAAGTCCCAACCAGATGCAAAACAACGCCAGGAAACTTAGTATCCATGGCTACGTAATTATACTTATCAATAATTTCACAAATTAAAAGCAAATTCCTCTTTGAGATTAGCATTCCACACCTCTTGAATGTGAATCGAATCGCCCTTGGGCAAAATCAACATTTCCAAAACCAAAAATCCAAATCTAAACAAAAAAATTTGACGGAAGTACTATAAGAACCAGATCCGTGAACAAAGCATAAGTAATAAGAAACCTCAAGGTTTGAACTGAGTTACCATTGTTACCAAAAACATCGATGTTTCAATCCTCTTTTACCAGATCTCTCTCTTCTTCTTGCAGGATCAAACTCTCTAAGAAACTGAAATCTTCATCAGGAAATCTGGACTTAAATGTCATCACCTCCTAATTTCCAAATAAACCATAACTCTTTGTTCCACAAAAATGTCAACAACAACAACAACAATATAATTTTTTTTAATAAACTAAAAGTAAACCAAATTCATCAATTTTAAATCACAGAATTCACCTCTTCTGATGTAAGTTCTTCAAGACCTTTTTTAGACATTGTCTTTAAACTATTGGGAGGAATTGAAACTTGAGCTTCCTCATCACACACCTTTTTATGCTTGCTTCGTTAGATCAGTGGCAACTCTTTTATATCTTCATCTTTATCTTCAATTTCAAATGTAGATGGTCTCGTAGAAATAGGGCCCATCAATTTGGACGTAGAAGTTGATATTGAAGCTGTTGAATTTGGGGAAGCGTTTTCGATATCCACTATAATCAGGGGAAAAAAAAAGCTACATGAGAAACAGTTAATAAATAAATGAAAATTGATCATATAAAAAATTGCAATACCTCTTTTGAATTGAAGAATCGAGTATTTCTCCAACATATCGAAAACATCAAATGTTTGGCAATTACGAACAAAATTCTCCAATGTCTGGATGCCAGGTTCATTCACATCTATTTTACCGAGATTGTGGTGGGGTATTATAGCTTTTGTCCATTTTGTGGGTAATCCAGCCCAACCTTTTTTGCAACCCAACAGAAAATATCTATATTCCATCCTCACACTTTATTTGATAATCCAGTTAACAATCCTCGACCTTTTCTACCCTCGATAAAATAGAACAGACTATTTAGCCTCTTTTTCAATGCATAGAAGTAGTTAAAAATATAAAACATGGGTAGAATATCATGCATCAAACATAGAGCTTCAAAACCC
Source organism: Pistacia vera (assembly GCF_008641045.1). Lineage (NCBI taxonomy): Eukaryota > Viridiplantae > Streptophyta > Magnoliopsida > Sapindales > Anacardiaceae > Pistacia > Pistacia vera. The sequence goes on from NW_022196171.1 coordinate 565,948, forward strand.
AGAACTATTTTTTAGGCATTGGGATGGAGCTGACTGGGTGTAACGTCATAAGAAATCATGACTTCTTCGAAAAATGAAGAGAAAGGAGGAGCAAGACCACAGTGGAGAAAAATTTCAAAAAACATGAAAAACCTAGGCGGGGGCTGCGGATTTATAAAAAATTTAAAACCATCGCATGGTAATAAATCAAAATCGTTGGCGATATTGTAATGTTTTTGGAATTTCAAAAGATCAGCACATGTAACTGAAATTACCCAGTAAGAAAAACTGAAATTACCCACAAATTGTCGGTAAATGCAAGTAAAAACAAAGTTGAATAGTGATGTGAGTTGATAAAAACAATCAGTTTAGTCAATAAAGTAATGTAATTCAGTTTGTTGATACATATGAAAGCTGTTGAAGTGCAACTGTGATTACAAAGTCAACGGAAAAAATACCCTTAATCCCTAATTTGCTTTTAAAGACAATGAACTTGTTTAATGGCAACGTTTTAACCAAGCGGAAGATGTCCAACTCCGAATATAGTTACACATGATAAAAAACTTATTGTTGTCATTTAAAATAGAAACAAAATATTTAATAATTTAACAACTATAATTAATTATGAACTTCATGGTTTCATTATTGTTTAAAAAAAATATAAACATTTCATGATATAAAGATATATCGAACTATTAATTTCCTAATGATTTATTTTGTAAAATTTAATTTGCTCATTAATGTATTGTTCTTAATAAATTGCAAGTGAGATGAATCCGATCCTATAAATAAATGGTGAGGTATAATACATGACATTTATATATATATGTGTGTGTGTGTGTGTGTGTGTGTAGTTATGTGAATTTCAACGGACTCATACACTGTATTTGTTATAGAATATTGTGTTTAACTGGTTATTGAAATTAATAACATTGCTATATATATATATATATATATATATATATATAGAGAGAGAGAGAGAGAGAGAGAGAGAGAGAGAGAGAGAGAGATTTATCTGAACATTAGAGTACTGTTATCTTATGTATGGTGTGTTTGATCTACTTTAAGGTTTATATTTTTTTTTTTTTATATCGTACTGCTTTCGTTTCTTAGATAATTTATGCATAATAATATTTTTATGCTTTTTACTGATTTATTTCTCTTACATCTTTATTGTATTGTTCGTTAATGTAGATATATACAGTTGGATGAAACGATTGCTTATTATAGTTATAGTGTAGTTCCTATTAAAGGTAATGAATATATTCTTTTTGTGAACTATTTTTGTACAATTGTTAAATTGAATATTGATTGTGACATCAAATTCAAATTACTCAAGTTTTTTAATACAAGTGAATTTGACGATTTTAATTTTTGAAAAAATTTATATAAATTCTTGTGTTGTGAGTGATTTTTCCACCAAGGTCGGGATACCGTAAGGATGTAGCTCAACCCAGGATCAATCTGACTCCATCGGTTGTCCGACCCAGCATAAGCTCATCGACATATAGCTCGAGCCAGTCGCGAACAACCTGAATGATCATTCAATCAATTCCCAGATAACTTCAGATCCCATATATCACGAGAATCACTAGATCAGTAGTAATCTCGTGCAATCACAGCACCCAATCGCGAGAATATCGGAATTGCAGTTCAGATCAATTGTAATCCTTTTTTTTTTTTCGCTCTTTCCTTTATACCAACCTTGTATATAAACCCCCTCAAATGATGGAAAAGGGGTTACAAAATATTCACAGAATTCTCATTGTAAGCTCTCACAGCAAATACAAAAAGCAATGGACGTGGGCTTAAGAGTTTACCTCGCCGAACCACTTTAAAAGTTCTCATTGTCATTTACTTTATTGCATTCAATACTTGTCAATCGCTAATTATCCGTAATCACACGCACATCCATTTTGATCCCACCAAGGTCGATCGGAATTCTCTGGTTGGTGTAGATTTCTGTATCAACATTTTGGTGCTAGGAGGGGCTCCAACAACATCTCAACAATTCCTACGAACAATCGCAACAACCAACCCAATGCAAGCCCACAATGGTGCACACCAGATCAAAGACCACCACCGGAAACCTTGAGAATGTGGAGACCACCCACCAGAAAGTACAATAGGATGCCGCTGGACGTCAACCACCCATGCCGCCAACTCAGCATGTCACGAATAACTAGGGGGTAGGGACATCCAACCCTAAAAACAACCAGCTGGTGGAGATGATTAAAATGATGGTTGCACAGGCGGTGTAACAAAATGTGGCTGAGTTGAGGAATCAGCAACCAACTGTCCAGAATCTCAACCAACCACGCTTCACCAATGTCACCCCAATAGGTGTGAGTTTTCCTAGTGGCCAGTCCGATTCATCGGCGCCAAGAGGCGGCTAATACCCCCTACATCACTAACTGCACTTTGCTCACGAGCGTAAGTCCCGTGAGCAAACTAACCCCGAAAGGCGGCCAGGAAAGTAACCACTAGAGGAAAGTGAAGACAACAGTCATCCCTGAGACACTCAATGATATACCCAGGTTAGCATACCAATATTAACCGACTCCCAAGACAAGATCAATCCTCCTCAGCTCGTGAGATGAGCCATGTGTCCAATCTGGCAACGACCAACGTTCCAATTATAATTGACATCGTGAACAATGAACCAATGAGCATGATATCACTTATTAGCCTAGCCATCATGACTCAACTTCACGCATCAATGCGCACAATAGAGGGGCTTTGTAGGCAACGAACTTACGAACTCATTTGCTCGAAGTGAGGTTGAATAGAGCTAGCCAGGGCAACCACAATGAAGACTTAGATCACATGTAGAGAATGCTCAACCATTTGAAAGTCTGCCAAAATGGCATAACAGAGGAATAAAAAGTTCCTCCTTTACAAAGGAAGATCGCCAGGCCCTGGTTCCACAAGGATTCAGGGTGCCAAAGAGTAAGTTCGACGGGAGAGGGGACCTCAGAGACCACTTTGATAATTTCAATGACCTGATGGAGCTGCACTAGGTCTTTGACTTGGCTAAGTATAGGTGCTTCGTAGTCACATTAGTAGGGGATGCTAAGAGGTGGTATAAGAGGCTCAAGGCGAACTCCATCAACTTTTGGCAACAATTCTTCTTGCTGTACTTACAACAATTTCAAGCGAGGAGACAGTTCGCAATGCCGCTTAGCTACTTGAGCAACATTCATTAGGAGAGAGACAAAACAGTAACATCATAATTAACAAGGTTCCAAAAAGAGTAGGCAAAGGTTGCAGATGCACCCAAGGAGTCCATCTGAACTTTGTTGATAGCAGGGATCATGCTGAACACGAAGCTGTGGAAAGAGCTCTAAAGTGAAGATCACGTAAGCCTAGCCAAGTTTTACCAAATGGCTGCAAAACACCAACAGGTAGAAAGCTTGCTAGCAGCATTGGCCAGAAGTTCAGCGCAAGGGGTCCTAGACAGGCAACAAGATTACCCATCGGATAAGCGTAGAGGTCAAGACTGCAATGATAGGGACCGCAACAAGTTCCAAAAAGGAAAAAGAATAGATAACCATGGAGATAGACAGTCCTTCCCACGGTATGCAAAATACACCTCCCTCACTCAGAGCATCGCCCACATCTACGAAGTCTTCTGTGAGACGAAGAGCCTGCCTGCTCTAGAACTACTAAGGCGGGCTTTGGGGAGAAGAGATCGACAAAATTATTGTCGATACCACCGGGATATCGGGCACAACACAAACGAGTGTCGAGTTTTGAAGGATGCCATCGAAGACTTGATAAGTAGGGGCCACCTAAAGGAATTTGTTAAGATGACACCAGCTTACGAAAATCTTGGCGAGCAAAATAACTAGATCTAGAGCCAGGACCAAAACCAAGCCTAAAAACAGGTCCAACAAGCCTCGCCAAATGCCAACAATAAAGTCTAGGTAGGCATGATCTACGGGGGGCCCGACACAACAGGGAGCTCAAGGCATGCTCGCGAGCAGTATGCCCGAGAGGCAATGAGAAACTCGGTCCCTCGGGTAATGAGCTATGAACAGAAGCCGCCCAAGCGGCCTAGACAAGAGAGCGAGGTAGTAGGGTTCACAATCGAGGAATGCGAAGAATCCCCTTGCCACAATCATGATGCAATCGTAATCATGGCCAGAATTGGTAATGCTTGAGTATAGAGGGTAATGGTCGATAATGGGAATGCAGCGAACATCATTTTCTAGGGAGCTTTTCAGGGAATAAGGTTCACAGAGAGAGACCTAAGGGCGTGCCCTTCGCCGCTCTATAGATTTACCGGGGACAACCTAGTTCCCAAAGGGACGATCGACCTCCTTGTGACTCTGAGGATGGAGCCCAAGATCATGACTGTGATGGAAAAAGTTTTAGTGGTAGATTGCCCTTCCATGTACAATGTCATCCTCGGAAGGCTGATCTTGGATGACTTGAGAACAGTCATATTGGTGCGCTGCCAAGCAATGAGGTTTCCGACTCCTAATGGGGTCACACCGATCAGAAGTCGTAGAAAGGAATCTCGGGAATGTTACAACCGAGCCATACATATAGCACCAAGTGGCCGCTCCCGAGAACAATGCTTATAGCAGAATCTAAGCCAAACCCCGGGCTACTCGAGGATACTATAGATCCTCGCATCCATAGAGAAGAGCCCACAATAGGGCCGAAAGAAGAGCTGCGAGAAATAAGTGTCAGCTAGTAAGATCCAACTTGCGTATTGAAAATCTGTAGTAGTTTGAGCGGAGAAATGGCCGATAATTTGGGGGGGTTCCTAAAGAAAAACCTCAATGTGTTTGCATGGGTGCATGCATATATGATGGGGAGAAGCCCTGAGGTAATGTGCCATAGGTTGAACCTCGACCCTACGGCTCGACCCATAAGGTAGAAAAGAAGGTCTATAGATGCAGGGCTCTTACAAGCGTTCAAGGATGAAGTTGATAGACTCTTGAAAATCAACTTCATCAGGGAAGTCAAGTACCCAGACTGGCTTGCCAACCTGGTCCTGGTCAAGAAGTCGAATGACAAGTGGCGGACTTGTGTCGACTTCATGGATCTGAATAAAGCTTGTCCCAAAGACAACTTTCTACTATCACGGATCGACCAACTAGTAGATGTGACAGTAAAAAATGCACTACTTAGCTTTATAGATGCGTACTCAGAATATGACCAAATCCCGATGTATCAGCCTGATGAAGAGCATACCTCATTTATTACTGACTGTGAAATTTATTGTTATAGGGTTATACCATTTGGCCTCAGGAATGCTAGGGCAACCTACCAGCGCTTGGTGAATAAGATGTTCGCCAACCAAATCGGCAAGACCATGAAGGTATATATCGATGATATGCTCGTCAAGTCAAAGGTCATCGAAAGCCACATTAAGTATCTGAGGGAAATGTTTAGCATCCTCAAAAAATACTAGATGAAGCTCAACCCCTTAAAATGTGCTTTCAGAGTGAGCTCGGGGAGATTTATGGGCTTCCTCATGAACCAACAGGGTGTAGAAGCCAACCAAGAGAAGATTCAAGCTCTACATGATATGAAAAGCCTGACCAGTATAAAGCAAGTACAGAGCTTGACAGGGAATGTGGCCATACTTAGCAAGTTTGTTTCCTAGGCCACAGATAGATGCTTACCATTTTTTGAGACTCTAAAGGGAAAGAAAGGTTTTAAGTGGACATAAAAGTGTGAAAGAGCCTTCTAGGAGCTGAAGAAGCATCTAGGACAACCTTCTTTGTTGTCAAAGCCCATCTAGGGTGAGCCATTGTTATTATACTTATCGGTATCAAAGTCTGCTGTTAGCGTGGCACTGGTATGTGAAGAAAGAGGAGTGCAATAGCCGGTATACTATGTCAGCAAAAGACTGTTCAACATAGAGATGAGATACCTTGAGATAGAGAAGCTTGCCTTTGCCCTTGCCATTGCTGCTAGGAAGCTGCGACCCTATTTCCAGGCACACTCCATTCATGTGCTGACCAACTTTCCCCTGAAGAAGATAATGTAAAAGCCCGAGACATCGGGTAGGTTAATCCAATGGACAATGGAGATGAGTCAACACGACATCAAGTATATCCTAAGGACAACAATCAAAGGTCAAGCCTTGGTAGATTTTATATCTGAATTCTCCTACCAGCGAGAGGATGAATCAAGCCCTCAAGGGCAGATACCTCGAGAGAAATTGAGCAATAGAAGCCGAAGCTCGATGACTTATGGCAATGGACTCTGTATGTGGATGGTTCCTCAAATGAGAAAGGGGTAGGAGTGGGGCTCTTGCTCGAAAGTCTAGAGGGAAACCCGATCAGAGCTACAATAAGATTTGGGTTTGTCACCTCTAACAACGAGGCTGAGTACGAGACATTGCTCGCAGGGATTCGCCTCGCCAAAGAAATGGGGGCAGAGTCCATTAAGATTTACAATGACTCACAGCTCGTAGTCCACCAAACTACCGAGGAATACCAAGCAAAGGAAGAAAAGATGGTGTCCTACCTCTAGCTAGTGGAAACTGAGCTCAAGCAATTCAAATCCTTCACAATTCACTAGATCCCAAGGGGGAAGAACTCGCAAGTGGATGCATTAGCCTGCTTAGCCTTTGCAATGAACCAGGATAAAGTCGATTCTATCTTAGTTAAGTTCCTCCCAAGACCAAGCATCTTCATTTCACAAGAACCAGTTTTAACAATGAGTCAGAGATATGGTTAGATTGACGCAATCATTGCCTACTTGGGAGATGATACACTACTAGAGGAGAGAACTGAAGCTAGGACACTTCGTATAAAGGTAGCCTAGTACACACTCATCAATGATAAATTGTACAAACACGGATTCAATGTACCGCTGCTATGATTTATTGACCATGAAGACGCAGATTATGTTCTGAGGGGATCCATGATGGAATTTGTGTAAATCATGCAGGAGGCAGATCTCTAACCTACACAGTACTTCACCAGGGGTATAATTGGCTGACGATTTTCAATGGTGCGATAGCCTATGTGCACAGGTGCGATAAGTGTCAAAGGTTTGTAGATATTTTGTGAGCTCCACCTCAAGAATTGACTACTCTGACAAGCCCCTGACCATTCGTGATTTGAGGCATTGACTTGATTGGTTTTTTGCCTCAAAGAAAAAGGGCGTCAAGTTTGCGATGGTCGCTGTTGACTACTTCACCAAGTGGGTAGAGGTTGAGCCTTTGGCTACCATCACATCAAACAAGCTGAAGGATTTTGTCTACAAAAATATTATTTGTCGGTTTGGAATCTCCCACACTATAATAACTGACAACAGGAAACAATTTGACAGTGAAGACTTCAGATCTTTCTGTGAACAACTCTGCATTAAGAAGAGCTTCGCTGCTGTTTACCGACCTCAAGCCAATGGTCAAGTGGAGGCCGTAGACAAAGTCATCAAACACACTATTAAAAAGAAGCCAGATGCCCTGAAGGGAAGATGGGCCAAAAAATTACTCGAAGCCTTGTGGTCTTACAGAACAACAACCAAGAGTTTGACAGGTGAAAACCCGTTCTCTTTATCATGCGGGTGTGAAGCAATGGCTCCGGTTGAGGTGGGAATCAGTTCGTTCCGAAGGGAAGTCTTCAACGAGGAAGTAAATGAAGACCTTCTCCGCCTGAGGCTAGATCTAATTGAGGAGCACCGTGCCAAGTCTCAATTAAGGCTTGCCTCATATCAACAGCGAGCCAAACAATATTTCAACACCAAAGTAAAAAACAGAGACTTTAAAATGGGCAACCTGGTTCTCAAAAAAGTCGTCCAGGATACCCAAAACCCGAACTTGGGGGCACTTGGACCCAAATGGGAAGGTCCTTTCAGGATCTCAAAAAAGCTCACACCAGGATCTTTTCACCAGGAATGCCTCAACAGCAAAGCGATACTGCGAGCTTGGAATGCCGAACATTCGCAAAGGTATTACCAATAAGTAGCTCGGGTTTCACTTATAATTCTCTTTTTATTCGTTGTAAGGCCGCTCACGGCCAAAGCGCTTGATCAATAAAAGAGGTATTATTCATGATTTTTCTTTGTTAATGTTCTTAGCTTGTTCAGCATTTATTTATCACTCCAAAGATCATGACTTACGCGATGGTATTCCAAAAAGAAAACTCGGAGTCAAGAGTCTGAAAAAGGCAGCTTATCTCAAAAAGTCATGCCAAAATCCAACTCTTTAAGGATGAAACATCCTAAATCGACGAAGTTAAACTTGAAAAAATTCAAGAAAAAACATGTTGAAGGAAATCGACCTTAAACTAGTGACCAAAACATGAAACAGACAGTTAATCTGGAATCAGAGTTGCTTGTTGCAAAAGATTTCTTCGCACACATCCGAAAAAGCTCTTCAAGAAGCAAGCTACGCATAACATAGAGCGAATTCAGATCTTTTATTACAAGTCCAAGTAGGGCAAATGAAATAACTCCACAGAAATATAACAATCTTTGCTCAATGAGGACATGTTGAAAAATTTTCTTTTTATTTGATAGAATTCTATTACATTCTAAAAAAAAAAAAAAAAAAGGAAAAACAATAACAAAAAAAATGATGATGTTTCAGGCAGCTAGGGGAGTAGGGGGATCATCCTCGACCAGTCCAAGGTGCTCATCACAGATGGGAAGAGACGGTTTTTCAACATGAGGGATGGCAACAGTTTCTACAAGGTTAAAAGCCTCGCTCAAGGGAATTGTGGTCAGGGGAGCGGGATCCTTGACTTCTAGCTTAAGCCTGATCTCCTATTCGCCTTCCTCGACCTCTTCCTGGCCCTCGCCATCATCCTCAGAGTCGTCCGAGTACACGTAGGCCATTCCTTGGGCTTTAACCTTGATCCTCTCGACTTCATTCTGCTAAGCTCACGAAAGGAAAGAGAAGTCGATCGAGGGGTGGGCTTCCCATAGCTTATGTACAAGGAAGACTTGAGTAGTGATGGCCTCGTTCAGCTTCTCAATTTGAAGTTTGAGTTGCTCGGCCTCAGCTTCAGCCTTCTGCCTCCTGGACAAGGTTTAGCGAGGACTGCTTAGATTTGGCCTCCCAATCTGAGGCAGCTTTTTGAGCTGAGGAAAGCTCATAATTTAACTTGCTATTGACACCTCGTTGATGTGCCAAATTCTTCTCGGCTTATAGTGCTTTAGCTTTAGCCTTTACTCAAGCAGCCTCGCTCGCGTTGAGCTTGTCAAGGAACTCCATTTCGTTGACCCCAGAGGTCGTCATTTCTACCTTAAGCTGTTCAAGCTCAGCCTGCTTGGCCTTTTTTTCTTCCTCTACAACCTCAGCCTTGGCCAGAACATCCTCTTTCACTATCTCTGCCATTTGCCATCCTTTATGAGTGCCCTCCAAGGTGACATAACACTCATCATAAAGAAGCCTGCTCGCTATGACAGCCTACTTGCCATGGTAGCCTAAAAAGGATAAGATGGAAAGTCAGCAAGAGGTGAGGGTAACATGCAAATAAAAGAAAAGAGGAGTGAACTATCGGTACCTTCCCTGCGTAGCTACACACCAAGGCCAGCATCTCAATTGGAGCAGCATCTCTAACGGCTGCGAAGGTTAGTAGGGTGATTTTGTCCCTGATTACTACGGCCTCAACGCTAATATGGTCGGGGAGTTGATCGATCAGCGTGTCAACCATAGCTTAGGCAACTTCATCCGTTTTCTTACTCTTCGGCTGGGACGAGCGAGATTTACTCCCCCCGGTAGCACCAGCCTCGCTCGCAGGAGCATACTTCTTCTTGGCCAAGTCCTTGGCTGCTGCTTTCTTTAGGCCACCCGTGTGGACAACCTCTTTGCCCGAGCCAACCTACTGCTCGACCATCTTTTGTTTGCCCAAGCCCTCCAGAGGCTTGGTCGTTTTCTTCTTACCCGAGCCATCGTGCTGCTCATGTGACCTTTGTTCCCGAGCTTCCAGCCAACTTGGGTGTTTTCTTTACTAGCCCCTTTTTAGGGCTCAAAGACATTCTTCCCGCCAACTGCCTTTAGGGGAGTCACGGGCTTTTTCGTGCTGAGGCCTTCCCCAAGCTTGAAGCCGCCATAGTGTTTCACACCGGCAACGTCAGCAGGCTGCTTCATCGCCAAAGCAGCTGATGTTTTCTTAGCAGTCGCCGAAACTGCTATCTTCTTTTTGAGGCTTTCAGTTTCTCGACCTACATCTCTGCAGATATAACAAACAGTGAGCGACTTATGTAAGAATTCATGCTTAGAAAGGGTAAAATTGGTGTAAAACATGGTATAAGGTCATATGACATATTATTGAAACAAAAATAGTGAAATTGTTACCTTTTATGCTTTACAACTTTTGTAACTTAAAAAGGAATACAAGATCTTCAATAAATTTGATGAAAATCCTCAAAGTAAAGTCCACCCCAAGATGATGAAAAGAGAGCTAGCCATGAAAGCTTAAGAGAGAGACTTTCAATCCAAATGAAAAATTAGACTAAATTTGCGAAATGTCACTTATTTATACAAAAGGACCATTATGAAATTGTTCTCAAGTCCTTGAATTAATATGAATCCTATATTAACACTTAATACAAATTCAATATTATTTTCAAGTCCTTGAAGTAATTTCAATTTAATATTAACTCTTAATATTAAATCATTATTGATCCTAAGCCCTTGAAACAATTTCAATTTAATATTAACTCTTTAATATTAAATCCTCGATTTAAACAAATTTATAATCAAGGTATATAAAATAATCCTATTTAATATTTAACCCATTATTGAATCCAATTCAATAATATATTTTAGTCCATCATTGAATCTAATCCAATAATGACCAAATTACCTTATTACCCTTGGTAACTGCCAGCTTTCCATGAGTAATTATTTCTCACCAATACATAAATTCGGATGCACACGTTTACATCTGAACATGGTTAACCTTTAACGATATGTATTACTCTCTCTTCTCATACTTGGTTTTAAGTGTGACCACTTAGGTTCACTGTAACCTAGCCGTGGGCCCAATATCACAATCCGATATGTTTCGTCATAACAGTTTATGATTGAAACTCGCACCGATCATGGTAGGCATCTAGCAATGCTCCATAACCCCTAAGCGACAATGAAGTTAAACTCCAATGAACCTTTTTCCCGATCGTACGTTTTATGCAGTAAAATCTCTCTGTCGTCTAATCTCGATTAAGTATAGGTTCATGGAATGTCAAAACCCTTAACTTACTCTTTATCCGAATTGTCAATCAATACAATGGAACGTGTCATCATGAAACTCCTTTTTCATATGACTATTTTGTACTTTGGCTAGAGATTTCATTTTTCCAATGTTTATTGACATTTGTTTAAGAACTCAAGACCAAACTATTTCGAGTCAACGGATCCCATCTTGACCATCACTTGTTCTTACACATGAATAACATATGATCAAACCGGCTTCTTACACAAGACATGACTAGTCTCGTGTATATACACCATATGAATCATATGCATCTTATGTCGAGTCCAACCGTGATGTCTCAGATCTAAGAATTAGTGGTACACTAGTATGATCCTACAATGTATCATTGACCACATTCTAAATGTCCATGTGATTCATCGTAATCGGTCATATTCGATAAATAGTTCACCAACCTTTTATCCATGCTAATGCCCTAGTGATATACCTTTTATAATCATCCACACTAATACCATCACATGAAATTCAATGGAGGCATTCAACATGCCTACTATGCAATGTTATTGCCCAATTAACATTACTTATGTAGGGAATGCTTTGATGATTTGATCTTTTAAAGATTCGTATCATCCAGACATTTCACATGCATTATAAATAGTATAAATGAAGCAGTAAACAACATGTGAAATCAGAACTCTTTCTTCCATTCTCAAAAGAGTATTTACAAGATATAATGCTCTGAAACCGATAACACGATTAGTTCATAGGGTAAGCACTAACAATTTATCTGCATGGTAAAAAAGTGCAAGTAAACGATAATTTAACCTTTCTCCAAAATCGTGGGAAATCTGGTGTCGTTCAGATAGAAGTCGTATGCTTGCAGGTGAGGGAGTGTAATGATCTCATTAACATTATGCTGTCTGTCAGGAAGGTCACTGAAACGCTGGAGCCTCTACAAGCTCGTGGCAAGGAGATAATTCTATTCGACGTTAACTGCAAAACAAAGCAACTCAGTTAGCTAGAACACAAAGCTCGAAAGTGATCCTCTCACGCATGGAAAGTTGAAGTCTTACTCGCTTCCAAAGCAAAGGTGCCAATCTCTCGGGCTTCGTAGAAGAAACATTACGAGTCCCAGTATGGGACCTTCTTTGGGACATCGTTCAGCTTGTTGAAACGTACCTTCCTCACCTTGGAAAGGTAGTACCTCTGGTCTTGCCCTTTCTTAGGCCTATACAGATGGACAAGCTCCTCGACGGATGGCTCACCCACTTCAGCTATCATATACGCCATGTATAGAGCGATGATAATTACATACGAATTTGTGGACAACTAGAGAGGAACCGCTTCGGCACATTGTCAATAAAACGATGAGGGGGAATGAGTACCCCACATCTTAGGAGGGTCTCAGAGATCGCCATGCATTCAGGAGGGGGATTCTTTCTAGAAAAGTCCCTCATAACCATCAAATTAAGCTGCGGTGCATAAACTGCTCTTATGCACTCTAGATTCCCAAGGCAATTAAGGATTGTGGCTCTCTTTGCAACCTATGGATTAAAGACCGCCTAGATTGAGCCAACTTGTTAAGGCACGGTCAGAAGAGCCTGCCGTGTTGGGGTCCGAGCTTTGAGTGATGATTTCCTCGGAGACCTTGGGAGTTGAATCCCCAAGGACTGCCGAGCCTACGGGCAAATTGAACATGCGATCGATTGTGTGACTGCTAGAAGAAGACATGGTTATAACTCGCTTCTGGGTACCTAAAATAGAAACAAACATGTGTCAGAGCTCAAAAAACTCAACGATCATTTGACACTTACTTTTAGTTCAGGCACCCATGATAGCTCTCACCATATTACGAATGCACGCGACCTACCTGGGGTTCTCGCGGCCACCGCATTAAACCCTCCTTAAACCCAGGACAGCCGGAGACGCATTCAAAAACCTTACTAAAGCCCTAGAACATTCAATGTGGGCACGATAGTGGCCATCCTTTGATGCGAAAGAGAAAAAAACCTTACCAGAATAAAAGAATTACAGAAACTCGCTAGAAAGAGCACCATGACAATGACAAAGCAGCAACAAAGTGAACAAAGGCATCATAAAATTTTCATGGACTGAATGAGCATTCTGACAACTTCGCCATCTTTTATAGTGGTTTGCATGGAAGATGAAAGGGCGGGGTTTAATCATAACTGTCAATCTACAGTGAATCTTGACCCTTCATTCGTCGAGCGATCTCAGCCCTTAGACGTGGCCACGTGTCATCCATCCGTGAGGGGCGATGATGCGTTGAATTTACAACATGCAATGTGTAGCAAGTGCACTAGTCGCAAAAAGTAATAAAGTGATAAATAACACTGATTTTCCTAGTTTTGTATCAAGTTGGAATAAACAAAAGATGTTTGGATTTGCGGGGGAAAAATCAAGCTAAAGTTAAAACAAAATCCACTACGTAATTTAAAAGCTAATTAATGACAGCGAAATCAATTCAAGAGAAATATCAATTAAAACAAAGCAGTTAGGGTTTTGATTTCACGAGGATTTTATGAATTAATCTACGATTTCTGTTACTTCTACATTCACATGCAAGGATTATAAATCGGACACCCTAACATGTAAAAGATACATTCTCAGGCTATGTTTTCCTACTCATCCCTATTAAGCTTCCGCACCCAACAAATTGAAGGTAAATAGTTCCAAGTCCATTAAGCTAAATGGAATCCTAAATTGATTTCATGGATTCTCAAACCTATCTCTAGCGTTCAATAAATCAATGGCATTTACCCTAAGAGGCTAATACATGATTCACTTCTCAGTCTCATCATGCTCAACAAGTAATTTCAATAAAAACAAGAGTAAATACACAATCCATGCAATAGAATGTAAAAGCAACATCAATTTATTGATTAGACATTAAAATCCCAATTACATCAAAACCCTAATCCAAAAGTGAGTTAGTTAATACTAAAATTGAAGCAAATCAAAATAAAAGCTGTAAACAAAGAATTCAACATGATGGACTAATGAAAAGAGAGTAAATTCTTCCCTAGTTGATGAACCCAAAGGCTTCCAATCTTCAATTTCTCTCTTCTTTCCCCAAACAAAGTTGAACTCCCATTAAAATAACTAAGTCCCACTTATATAGTCAATCCCAAAACCTAAGATTCATCCCATACAATTAATACGCACAGTTTTAATAAACTTGAAAATTGCAGACTTCATCGCAGCGAAGAATAAACTTCGTTGCGGCATCGAGTTGGATTTTAATTCACTATCTGACCCGAGAATTTCTCGCCGCGGCAAACTTTTCTGAACTATTCTGAATTTATGAAACTGCCCTTTGCTTGAATCTTCAATCTTTGTGATCTGCAATAGGAACAAGCTTCATAGTGCTTCTCCGCACCAAAACCTTCCCGAATCTTGAAATTCCCTTGATTCTGGGTCCAGAAACTCAATTCTGCTCAGTTTTGCTCTAACTGCACGTTTTGGCCTAAAACGTAAAATATATGAAATTAAGTAGCAATTCAGGCACAAACTTAAGAAGAAATATCCAAAATCCAGCCAAAAAGCATAAATAAAATAGTATAATCCTAGGATTATCAAATACCCCCAAACTTAAGGTATGCTCGTCCTCGAGCATCAGGCACAAGACTTGACTAAAGAAGAACAACTAACCTACAGAAAAAGACAACAAAGTTGAAACTGCAATTGATGCTCTTATACCTTTAGTTGATTTTTGCTAAAGTTATTTTAAGAAAATGTGAAGAAAATGCCTTAAACTTGCATTAAGGGTAAAATGGTCTTTTCACTCAAAATTAGTTGAAAAAGTGGGGAGTGAAAAGAGATAGAACTTCATGGAGAATGCAATAAAATGAGGGCATTATGGTAATTGACTAAGGGACATAGATGAAATTTTAAAGAAAGTGCAAGGGCAAATTGGAAACTAACATATGATTTAATGTTATATCAAGGATTGAAGAGTGAAACCCTAGCCACTCTTCAACCCATTTTCACGCCACTTCTCCTCCAAATCCTCTCAATTTCTTCACTTCTTTTTCAAAAGAAATTCATAGATCTTGGGTATTTTTGAGTGGATTTTCAATCTCAAGCATCTATAGGTAAGATCATTGCACTAAGAAGTGATTTTTAATTTTTAAAGTGTTGATTTTGATGGTTTATGCTCATAGGATTTAAGAGGAAGAGAGTTTGAGCAAAGAAGATTCTTAAAGGGTTGAATTAGCTTATATCAAAGGTAAGTAAATCCTACCCTCAGTATGATTTAAGTTATGTTATGTAGAGAATTTTCTTTATGCATATATCTGTGTAATATGTAGAATTGTTGATGGATTTGGTGTTGAATAATAATTAGAACCTATCCATGAGAAGTTGGGTTGGTTTATGTGATACTTGATGAATGTTTGGTTGAGATTTGGAAGAGTTGAAGTGAAAATTTTGAAGTGTGTATTTTGGGCAGATTTGGCGTTAATTATTGGGGAGTTTATTCCAAATTTTTGGTGGCCTAAAATAGAGATAGAAGTGTAGCCAAATTAGTATTGATTTGTGCACATGAGTTCTTTGATGGAATTCCAAAGAGAAGTGCATGTATGGGTATGATTATGTATTACTTTGGGATGAATTGTAGATGGTAGAGAATGACATGTTTGCATTCCATAATGCATAATTGCATTTAAACATGTGAATTTAGAAAGAAATATAAGCATGAAACCATCTACATGCATATATATTCATAAGAGCATGAAAAAGCACTAAAATATGTTAAAGAGAAAATAGAAAGAAATAAGAATATTAAAGATATTCAAATCTGAATTTTTTTTAGTTAAAGAAGTGTAATTTAAATAAAAAAAAAAAAGAGAAGGTTGTTGTGATGGGGAGCCATGAGTGACATAGTCCCACATGCACGCTGCCTTTAGTGAGCAGCCTTAGAATTCAGAAAAAAGAATTGTACAGTCCGTTAGAAGTGCGTGTGGATGAGGATTGTACCCAGAATTAGAGAATTCACTCACACAGACAAGGCTCCAAATCCATGCCTCAACCGAGTCCGATCGGCAAGACAAGAAAAGAAAGAAAGAATAAACAGAAAGATAGAAAAGAAAGAAAGAATATAAAGAAAGAAAAGAAATAAGATAAGAAATAAAGAAAAAGAAACAGAATAAGAATAAGAATAAGAAAAATAGAAAAGAAAATGCATAATTTATGAATTTGTGCATTTGCATCATGTATATGCATAATACCATGCTCATTATCATGAGTAGTGAAAAATTAGAAAATTGAGAGAAAAACAGAGAAAGAATGAGAAAGAATAGAGAAAGAACAGAGAAAGAATAGAGAGTAATCGAGAAATGAGATGTAAGGAAAGAAAATTCAAAGTTAAGCAATGGAGAGAGAAGGGTAGCATAACAGGTTTACTTACTAAGCAATTAGTGCTCACTCCGTTGTTTTCAATGTTTTTGCAGGTAATAAGTGATTTGCGGTCATTCGGAACGTCACGCAGTGGAAGGGTTGGGCTACACTGTCAAGTTGCTATTTTTGAGTATATTTTGAGTATATTTGTATATAAAGAAAAATTTAATATGGGCCCATACTTTATTACTTGTTTATATGTGTATATATATAATGAGTTTTAATGATTATTTTACAAGTATACTAGCTAGAAAGAAAGTATTACATGAAATCAAAATCAACACAAGATATGCCTAGAATTGATGTAAGTCTCAAAAGTTGTTGAAAAATTATTACGAGAAAATGCTTAACACTCCAAGAAGTTATAAGTTGATTGACTATCTGTCTCTATCGGCCTCCTGAGGAGGTAATCCTCACTTTAGTCCACCTTCTGACTTCTTGGATTATTTTATACAGAAATGCAAAGTTGATCAAATAGTGGTAGACTCTATAAGCCTAAGTATCGAACTCCTCTCTACTAATGCGGACTAGACATCACTAAGAATCAAAAGGTCTTTACAAGCTTGTAACGTTAGGCTCGGTTAGTGGACTCCAAAGAAAGGATAAGATAAACAACGTAAGAGAACTCGGTTTTCTTCATGCAAACACTAAGAGCTACATCAATCTCTACTTCCTTTCTCAACCACCAATCATGGTGTCAACCATTTTATAACCCCCACACATGTGCAATTCTTATTTTTGATTCTGAATTGAAACTCTCAAATTTCTATTTCTTTTTTTTTTTAAAAAAAAAAAAACGACAACAACATCAGTTTATTGAGGTCAATTATCCCTGCTTGTTGCCCTTTTTGTGACCCCCAAACTTATTATTTTGGTTTGTCAAAATCTCACACAACTCTCCAAGCTCTTTTGTGTCTGCATTAGGTCCAAAATTCTCTTAAAGGTTGTGAAACGTGTTTAGGGTGGGAGGTTTGGGCATTTTTAGGGTTGCACAAGAAGATAAGGCAACGATAATCTCATAAGGCTCAAATGGGTGACTAGGGAAAAATTTATTCATGGTCGGCTGGAAAGGCTCATAAGTTCCAAAAAACTGCCTAAATCATTTCCTCAATAATGTCTATTCCTAGAATTTCGCCTCAAGCACTTTTCAACTAGGTTCTAGAGTCCACCAACATTATCAGGACTTCACCCAACCACATAAAATGTTTCTAAGCATGCTAAAATAATGAAAATGGTGGTTGAACCACTCAACAAACCTCTAGAAATGAAAAGTTAATCAACCAACCTAAACTTGAAGCAATGCTTAACATTTTCCATAAATAAAATCTCAACAATCCTATTCTCATCATAGACTTATGCAATTCATCATTGGCAACAACAATACAAAACACAAAAACAAACTAAACACAAAATTTTTCAAATTTTCCTACCCCCAAACTTAAAAAGACATTGTCCCCAATGTCACATCATGCACATCTCAAGAATAGAAAAACATAATTAAAGGGTACGAGATATTTCCCTGATTAATCCGTGAAGGCTGATTTTCGTTCAACATCATGCACACCCATTCCTTTGCTTCCTCATCATCATCATCATCTGTAAAAGAAATGAAAATCTATGGGGCCCACTGTGTTAGAAATCTTCACTGATTAATATGAAAAAATTACAACCTAATCTCACCCTTATCAAACTAAACCAAAAAATTTAAAAAAAAAACAACAATTAACAAACAACAATTTGGTTCCAATGTACAAAACAAAAAACAAAAACAAAAAGAAATGAAAGCAGAAAATACAAAACAAGTGTTTCAAGCTTCATTCTTCCTCTTCTCCTTCGACGTCATCATCTTCTTCCATGGCATCATCTTCTTCCTCCTCTTGCCAATCTTGCCATTGGAACTTTGATACATCAATGCCCAGATTGGTGCAGTAGTTGTATTGCATCTCATACAACATTCTGGTCTGACTTGCCATCCAATCTTGATGTCATTCCATTCTGTTCACTTTGTCCTAGATTTGTTGCAACAGCTCCCTTGTCGTGGATGTTGAACTAGATGTTGTGGTCGTTGTTGTGATTCTTGGTCTTTTCGAGCTAGAGTTGGCTCCTTCACTGGGAGGATGCTCTAGGAGCTTGAAATAATAGCTTTGATCGAGGGCTGGGGTAGGATGAAGAAAGGGTTCATCATCTGCCTTCTTTACTCCCGCTTGAGTGCAAATCTCAATGATGAGATGTGGGAAGGAAAAGCTCCATCGCCCTGGTTTAGCTGCATGTCGTATACTCTCCATTATTATATTCCCCACATCCATTTCCTCTCCAGTGGCAATGGCATAAAGTAAAACTGCTCGCTCAAAAACCACTGTACTGTAGTGTGTTTCTAGGACCATCCATGCACAGACAAAGTACTGCCATAATCTAGCCATAGGAATCAAATTAGTTCCTTTTCTGCTTCTCCTCCCCTTCTTCGAAATTTCCCAAGAGGTACTTGGCTTTGCAATAACCTTCAAAATCTCATCCTAGTTAATCTCTTACTTTTTGAATTCTACATACTCATCATGGTCAATTTGATCAATCTTGTAAAATTCATTGATAATCTGTGCACTATTTACACCTTAATACCCCTCAAATAAACATGCCCAGGCTCACACTCAGGGAAGTTTGCATAAAACTCTCTTACGATTGGCTCTATTGCTAAGTGCTCTGGTTCATGCAGAAAGATATCCCATCCTCTCCCTTGAATCCAAGCTTCTCTATTGACTGTGGTCAATCCTCTCTCGGCAATAAAACCTTTGTCTTTTCTTTTAATTGCGCCTTCGTAGTGTTGCCTAGCCTTCTCATTCACAAATCTATTGTCAACTTGTTTTCCTTTACCCTTGGCAGCCGTTTTGAGCGACATTTCGGCTTTCAATAATGTTCACTCAAATCTACCACTAAAATTCAGTAATTCAACCCCCAAATCAAACACTAATGCACACTTTCAAAACCCACAATCACTTCCTCAATTCACCCTAAAGTTTCGAAACTCACACTTACACCCCAAAATTTCTAAACTTCCAAATGCACTCAAACAACTTCAATATCATAAACCCAACTTCCTCAACACAAAACAAATCAAAATCAACACTTCCCAAATCAAAATCACTCCACAATTTGCATCAAAATCCACAACTCAAGAGATTCAATCAATTTCTCAAACTCAAAGCATTAAAAACCAAAATTTATCTAATTTAAGGCTAGAGGACTTGAAATCTTACCACACCAACAACGAATTCACCTCCAATTTCTCCAATTTCTGCCTAACTCGCAAGATCCCCAAATTTTGGAAAACCTAGGGTTTCCAAAATTTCTTCAATACTTTGCAAAATATTTGAAAAAGTAAGGTGATTTAGTGTTTATAAGTGTTAAGGAGTGGAGTAATGGGAAGAAAATTCACTGGAAACACTATGGATTGAAGGTGGAAGTGTTTGGTTCGTGGAAGTTTTTGGAAGCTTTTGCGAAAAATGAAGAGTCATCGCGAGTTTATATAGAAAGCAGACTTCGCCGCGGTGAAATTTGGAATTCCCTTAAGTCCAATTTTGGGCAGTGTGTACAATGCCATGGCGAAATCTGGAGAATTCAGATTCTTTTCGGTCTTTGATCATTCACCTGAAACATCAAAAGACAAACAAAATTAAACTATTTCCTAAGTCAAAAAACACAAAAACGACATTAAAACAACTAAAACAAAAAAATGAGAATGCTTGGGTTGCCTCCCAAGAAGCGCTTGTTTATAGTCAGAAGCTCGACTTTCTCAAGTCCTCATTCCGAAATTCAAGTTTAACTGATAGTGACTTGCAACTCAATGACCCATCAATGTATGGCTTCAATCGCTGCCCATTAACCTAAAATGTCCCATTTTCTTCATGTGAAATCTCCACAGCCCCATATGGGTAGACTTTTGTAACTATGAAGGGTCCGGACCATTTAAACTTAAGTTTTTTGGGAAATAGCCTAAGTCTAGAATTGTACAGCAAAACTTTCTAACCCACTTCAAAGTTTTTCTTCGTGATATGCTTGTCATGCCACATCTTGGTCTTTTCTTTGTAAATACGGGCATTCTCATAAGCTTCATGATGAACCTCGTCAAGTTCATTCAATTTCATCATCCTTTCCTCCCCAGTAGCTTGTAAATCCATGTTTAACTACTTGACTGCCCAATATGCCTTATGCTTGAGTTCCACTGGCAAGTGACGTGCCTTCCCAAATACCAATTGGAACGGAAACATACCAATTGAAGTCTTGAATGCAGTGCGATACGCCCATAATGCATCATCTAACTTCCATGACTAGTCTTTCATGGACACGTTAACTGTCTTCTCTAAAATTCTTTTCAGCTTTTTATTTGACAGTTCCATTTGCCCACTGGTCTAAGGATGGTATGGTGCAGCCACTCTATGTTTCACTCCGTATTTTCCCAGGAGAGTATCAAATTGCCTATTGCAAAAAGGAGATCCCCCATCATTGATGATTGCCCGTGGTACTCCAAATATTGAGAAAATGTTCTTCCTCACAAAGTTAACCATCACTTTGGCATCATTGGATGGTAATGCAACTACTTCCACCCATTTCGACACATAGTCCACAGCCACCAAGATGTACACATTTCCATATGAATTCGGGAAAGGACCCATGAAGTTAATCCCCTACACATCAAAAAGTTCAACAACTAGAATGTTACTCAACGGCATCTCATCTCTCCTTGAAATATTTCCACTTCGTTGACATTGGTCACATTCTTGAACCACCCGAAAAGCATCTTTGGATAGAGTTGGCCAATAAAATCCAGATTGAAGGACCTTGGCTGTTGTTCTAGTCCCTCCAAAGTGACCACCAACTTCCTTCTCATGGCAATGCCTTAAAATACTCTCCATCTCCTCTTCCAGGACACATCTACGTATCATCTGATCTGCACAGTGTTTATACAGAAATGGTTCTTCCCAGAAATAGAACTTCAAGTCAGAGAAAAATTTCCTCTTCTACTAGAAAGTCATGCCATTTGGGAGCACTCTCGTTGATAAGTAATTTGCAAAATCTACATACCAAGGTGCTTCTTCAACTCTCATCAGCTTCTCATCTAGGAATGTCTCCTTGATTTGAGTTTCCTCTTCACTTCCCTAGTTTGGTCATTCAATCCTTGATAGATGATCTGCCACCACATTTTCTAACCCTTTTTTGTCTCGATTTTCTAATTCGAACTCTTGCAGCAGTAGGATCCATCTAATCAGCCTGGGTTTTGCTTCTTGTTTTGCCATCAAGTGCTTGAGTGCTGAATGGTCCATGTGGACAATCACCTTAGCACCTAGCAAATAAGACCAAAATTTGTCAAATGCAAAAATGACAGCTAAAAGCTATTTTTCAATAGTAATGTAATTCAACTGTGCATTGGTTAGTGTCCTGCTAGCATATTAAATTACGTGCAAAACCTTATTCTGTCGTTATCCTAAAACCACTTCTAATGCAACATCACTAGCATCACACATCAATTCAAATGGGAGTTCCCAATTGGGAACTTCAATAATGGGTGCAGACACTAATAATTACTTAAGAGTTTGAAAAGCATGGATGCATTTATTATTAAAATCAGAAGAAGCATCTTTTATCAACAAATTGCAAAGAGGTTTAGAGATTTTAGAGAAATCCTTTATAAATCTTCTATAGAACCCCGTATGCCCCAGGAAACTCTGGACTGCTTTAACATTTGCTGGTGGTGGCAGCTTCTCAATCACTTTCGTTTTTGGTCGATCCACTTCAATGCCATCCTTTGAAATTCGGTGACCGAGTACTATTTCTTCCTGAACCATGAAGTGACATTTCTCCTAATTGAGAACCAAATTTGTATCCTGACATCTCTACAAAACAAATGAAAGGTTAGACAAGCAATTATCAAAAGAAGAACCAAAAACAGAAAAGTCATCCATGAATACTTCTATGAACCGCTCCACCATGTCACCAAAAATTGACATCATGCATCGTTGGAATGTGGTCGGTGCATTGCACAACCCAAAAGGAATCCTTCTGTAAGCAAAGGTACCATAAGGACAAGTGAATGTCGTTTTCTCTTGATCTTCAAGAGCAATGGAAATCTGATTATAACCTGAAAACCCATCCAGGAAATAATAATAAGCATGCCCCGCCAGTCTTTCCAACATTTGATCGATGATAGGAACTGGAAAGTGATCCTTTCTTGTTGCTTCATTCAACTTTCTATAGTTGATGCACACCGTCCAACCCGTGACTGTCCTAGTCAGTATCAATTCATTGCTTTAGTTCTTTATTACCGTGATACCTCCTTTCTTTGGAACCACTTGCACCGGGCTCACCCAAGGACTATCTGAAATGGGCTAGATGATACCTGCATCTAAGAGCTTCACCACTTCCTTCATAGAAGGATTCAATCTCTGTTGTGGTTGCACTCTAGGCTTGAAATCATCTTCCATGAGTATCTTGTGCATACAAAGAGAAGGAAAAATGCCCTTAATGTTGGAAATGGTCCATCCAATGGTTAATTTATGCTCTCGTAATACTCGAACCAATCTCTCTTCCTCCACTTTACTCAGCTTTGCACTGATGATCACCGAAAAGCTTTCTGATTCACCAAGATACACATATTTAAGGTGAGATGTTAAAGGCTTCAATTCAGGCTTAGGAGGTTCCTCCATTTTTGCCTTTTCTTTCTCTTTTTCTATGTCAAACTCTTCAAATTCTGGATCTTGGGTTGTTTCTATCAGCTGGAGTGCTTCCAAAAACCTAGCACACTCATTCTTCTTCGGCTCTTCCACATTAGTTGTTTTGGATTGGGCAATGCAAGCTTCTAAAGGTAGATAAAGGGTGTTCTCTTTGATGGAATCCGCTACAAGTCTATCCACCAAATCCACACTAAAACATGAATCTGATGGAAATTTCATTGCTTCGAATACATTAAATGTCACCATTTCATCTTGGACCCTTAGGATCAACTTTCCTTCTTGTACATCAATTAAGGCTCTCCAGTAGTAAGAAATGGTCGTCCCAAAATGAGAGGAATTTCCTTGTCTTCTTCCATATCCAGCACAACAAAGTCTGTCAGAAAAATGACTTTGTCCACCTTAACTAGCACTTCTTCAACAATGCCCTGTGGATGCTTAATGGATCGATCTGCAAGCTGCAATGATACAGTTATAGGTTTCACTTCACCAATCCCTAATCTCTTGAAAACAGAAAAAAGCATTAGATTAATACTTGCACCCAGATCACACAAAACTTTATCAAATGCAATATTTCCTATAACACAAGGGATAGTAAAACTCCCTAGATCCTTGAGTTTTGGAGGTGGCTTCTTCTGTAGAATGGCACTGCACTCCTCTGTAAGCATCACTGTTTCCTTCTTTTCTGACTTTCTCTTGTTTGCTAGAATGTCCTTAAGGAACTTAGTGTAGCTCGGCATTTGCTGCAAAGCATCTACAAAAGGAATGTTAATATGTAGTTTTTTAAATACCTCAAGGAATTTTGTGAACTGCTTATCTTGATTTTTCTTTTTGAGCCTCTAAGGAAAAGGCACAGGAGGAGTGTGACGTGCCAACTCTGGTGGTATCTCAAGAAATGGTACTTTTTCCTTCTTCTGTTTTGGCATCTCTGGCATCTTTGATTCTTCTTCTCGGAGATTCTTTGGCTCTTCCTCAATAATGATTTCTTCTTCGACTTCTTCATCAGAATCTTCCCTTTCTTTTGGTGGGCTTTCTTCTTTCCCTCTTTGATCAACCTCTTCCAAGACTGTTCCACTCTGTAAAGTTATTGCATTTACTTGTTCACGTGGATTTTTCACTGTGTTACTTGGTAGGGAACCTTAAGGTCGCTCATTCAGCTTTTCAGCTATATGACCCATCTGTACTTCCAAGTTTTGAATGGACGCCCCTTGGTTTCTAAAATTCGCCCACGTCTCACTCATAAAACTTGTGGTTTCTTGCATGAACTTTCCGAACATATCTTCCAACTTTGAAACTCTTTGATCCTCTGGTTGATTATTCACCCCCACTTGATTGTTTGGCATTGTTCTTTGATTCCCTTGGTTATTCTGATGATTTTTATTATTCTTATTGTTTTGATTGCCCCAAGACAAGTTTGGATGATTTCTCCAACCAGAATTGTACGTGTTGGAGAAAGGATTGTTCTGTTGTCTCTGATTCCCAGCCAAATAATTGACTTGTTCTGATGATGAAGATGCTAAAGCAAAAGTGTTCCCCACTTGGCATTCAATGCTCGCATGGTTACTTGCAAAAAAATCACATTTTACTTGAGGTGTTTGAATTGAATTTACTTGCATAGCTCCTAATTGTTTCTGAAGTGCTGTCAGTTGGGCAGAAATGGTCGTGTAAGCATCAAATTCATGAATACCCATAGACTTCTTCGGATGAATTCTTTCATTGGGTCTCTGATAGTTGTTACTAGCCAGACTTCAAGTAACTCATATGCTTCTTCAGGTGTCTTGTTTTGCAATGCTCCTCCACTTGCTACATCCACCATTGTTTGCACATTTGTTAGCAACCCATTATAAAAAGTTTGGACTTGCATCCAAACAGGCAAACCATGGTGTGGACACTTTCTCAATAGTTCCTTATATCTCTCCCATGCTTCATAAAGTGATTCATTTTCTTCATGGAGAAATGATGTGATATCATTTCTCATCTTTGCAGATTTCGCTGGAGGGAATTATTTAGTTAGGAACTTTTGTGCCAATTCATTCCAGGTTGTGATTGTTCCTGTTGGTAATGCCATTAACCATCCCTTTGCTTTATCCCTTAATGAAAAAGGAAATAATCTTAATCTGATGGCATCGTCTGACACTCCATTTGATTTGAAGGTATCGCAGATCTCTAAGAAGTTTGCAATGTGTGAATTTGGGTCTTCTTTCAGATCTCCCCTAAATTGTACCGACTGTTGTATCATTTGGATGATTGTCGGCTTTATTTCAAAATTGTTGGCTTGCATCAGTGGTCTAGTGATACTTGGACCACTACCATCAACGGAGGGAAGTGAGAATTCCCTTAAAGTTCTGGTTTCAGCCATCTCAATGACTATCGCCTCTCATTCTCTTCTCTCTCTGTTAAGTCTTCTTGCGGTTCTTTCAATCTCTAGATCAATAGGAACCACTGGATGACGTCTAGCTCTTCCCATAAACTATGCATATAGAAAGAGAGCGCGAGATTACAAGCAAACAAAAAAGAAATAGCAAAGTTAAACTAGAAAACAATTAAAACTACAATTAAACTCCAATCTCGCTAAAACTAGAAAAATTCAATATTAACACAAAATCAATCCCCGGCAATGGCGCCAAAAATTTGATGCGTTGAATTTACAACATGCAATGTGTAGCAAGTGCACTAGTCGCAAAAAGTAATAAAGTGATAAGTAGAGTATCATTCCCAGGAGGATTGCGTGTTAAACACTGATTTTCCTAGTTTTGTATCAAGTTGGAGTAAACGAAAGATGTTTGGATTTGAGGGAGAAAAATCAAGCTAAAGTTAAAACAAAATCCACTACGTAATTTAAAAGCTAAATAATGATAGTGAAATCAATTCAAGAGAAATATCAATTAAAACAAAGCGGTTAGGGTTTTGATTTCATGAGGATTTTATGAATTAATCTACGATTTCTGTTACTTCTACATTCACATGCAAGGATTATAAATCGAACACCCTAACATGTAAAACATACCTTCTTAGGCTATGTTTTCCTACTTGTCCCTATTAAGCTTCTGCACCGAACAAATTGAAGGTTAATAGTTCCAAGTCCGTTAAGCTAAATGGAATCCTAAATTGATTTCATGGATTCTCAAACCTATCTCTAGCATTCAATAAATCAATGGCATTTACCCTAAGAGGCTAATACATGATTCACTTCTCAGTCTCATCATGCTCAACAAGTAATTTCAATAAAAACAAGAGTAAATACACAATCCATGCAATAGAATGTAAAAGCAACATCAATTTATTGATGAGACATTAAAATCCCAATTACATCAAAACCCTAACCCAAAAGTGAGTTAGTTCATACTAAAATTGAAGCAAATCAAAATAAAAGCTGTAAACAAAGAATTCAACATGATGGAATAATGAAAAGAGAGTAAATTCTTCCCTAATTGATGAACCCAAAGGCTTCCAATCTTCAATTACTCTCTTCTTTCCCCAAACAAAGTCGAACTCCTATTAAAATAACTAAGTCCCACTTATATAGTCGATCCCAAAACCTAAGATTCATCTCATATAATTAAAATGCACAGTTTTAATAAACTTGAAAATTGCAAACTTCGCCGCAGCGAAGAATAAACGTTGCTACGGCATCGAGTTGGATTTTAATTCACTATCTGACCCGAGAATTTCTCGCCACGGCGAACTTTTCTAAATTTATGAAACTACCCCTCGCTTGCTTCTTTGCTTGAATCTTCAATCTTTGTGATCTCCAATAGGAACAAGCTTCATAGTGCTTCGAATCCACATCAGAACCTTCCTGAATCCTGAAATTCGCTTGAATCTGGGTCCAGAAACTCAATTCCGCTCAATTTTGCTCTAACTGCACGTTTTGGCCTGAAACGTAAAATATATGAAATTAAGTAGAATTCAGGCACAAACTTAAGAAGAAATATCCAAAATCCAGCCAAAAAGCATAAATAAAACAGTATAATCCTAAGATTATCAAGCGACGAACCGTTAGACTGTTGCACTGATAACCATCGTTGCACGTCCCCTCGACTTCGCGCATGGACAACTGTAGTAACCCACGCGTGACGAAATGTGATTGACAAAGGCTACCGCATTTAATGCGGCATGACTGCATGGAAGTTACATATTTGCCCTAACTTTTCATATTTTGAGTTCAACAAGTATTGCAAGAAGTAAATAAGTGTGAAACACATCGACTGGACATGAGGTTGACCCTAGGTGCTCGACCAAACCTGTATCCGGAGACCTGTTGTAAATGGTGAGCTTGGTATCAAATCGACCAATAGTCTTTGAAGCTCGAAACGAGCATCGAACACTAGGGGGAAAATGTTATGTGTGATTTTTCCACCAAGCTCGGGCTACCGCAAGGATGTAGCTCGACCCAGGATCAATCTGACTCCACCAGTTGTCCGACCCAACATAAGCTCGTCGACATATAGCTCAACCTAGCACAAGCCAGTCACGAACAACCCAAATGATCATTCAATCAATTCCCATATATCGCAGGAATGACTAGATCAACAGTAATCTCTACGCAATCACAACGCCCAATCGCGAGAATATCATAATTGCAGTTAAGATAAATTGTAATCCCTTTATTTTCACTCTTTCCTTTGTACAAACCTTGTATATAAACCCCCTCAAATGATGGAAAAGGGGTTACAAAATTTTCACAGAATTCTCATTATAAGCTCTCATAGCAAATACAAAAAACAGTGGACGTAGGCTTACGAGTTTACCTCATCAAACCACTTTAAAAGTTCTCATTGCCATTTAGTTTATCGTATTCAATACTTGTCAATCGTTGATTATCTGTAATCACATGCACATCCATTTCGATCCCGCCAAGGTCGATCGGAATTCTCTAGTTGGTGCAGATTGCTGTATCAACATCTTGGAAAACCAATAAAGTACAAATTGAAAACTTTGTGGTTCATCATAATTTTTCATTAGTTGTAATCAATTAAGATTTCCATGAGATCAAAATTTAATTGATGAACCATTTATTTATATATAATGGGCCTGTAGAATTGTGACGAGTTAATTAGAATACCATAATATAATTGTAATTGTAATAGATGCAGGTATCTTTTTGGTTATAATGTCAAAGTCGAACTTATTCTCAATTGTCAAACCAACAAATGGATGATATACTTTTGATAGACCATTGTCGAACCAACAATTTATTCATAGTTATAATAATAAATGTCTCCTTTGTTTGGAAATCTCTTTGTTGCCGAACCATTTTAATGCGTGGCTGTAACAGATGAAGCTCTATTTTAGTTCAAATCTTGATGCAAAACCATAATATTCTATGCTATAAAGTTTTAATAAAACATTTCTCGATCCATAAATTTACATAAAAAATGTAGTAAATCATTTGTTATCAATTTTTGCATATAATTATAATAATCTGGACTCAACAAAGCTGAAAAAAAGAATACAATTAACAGAATATAGTTTTTGTTTTGGTCAGGTACAAGATTGTAAGGTGGTTCTTACGGATCAAGATACAGCAACTATACAGTCATATTCAAGAATTATATTTGCAAGTGATTGAAAACTACAAATTGGAATATGATTCTAGAAAAATAAGTATCGTTGATTTTAGAACAAAAATATGCAAGGAGAATAGAAAATTGAGCATGTTTATATGGAACAAAAAAGGCCTAAATTTCCAAAGCCAATTAGAAAGTCAATCTCCAAAAAGAAAAAAAGGTATTTAATATTAGAAATTCATATAATTATTATCTAGAGAGTAAACGAGTTCAGTCTATATCTTTGTTGTTTTAGTTATTTATCAACTATAAATTGGTGTTTTGATGTATGAACTTCACAGCAAAATGATCCATAATAAACTTCCGAACAAAAATAACTAGTCATATAATTATTTTGGATGTTACATGGTTGTCAATACTTTTTTGATTGGTATGAAATAATTGTTGAGCGAATTAATCTGTGTTTTCTTTAATGATATAATTTGTTGTGTAATATAGTGTCAATGATATTATTATTATTTTGAATTCCAGGTGACCTATCTAAAAAGCAAAAACAATGGGTATCGAAGACAAAAAAAGATCCAATAATTTCTTTAAATACTTCTATAAATATAAATGAGATATTTAATCACTGTTTTTGCCTTTTGGTTAAGCTTTTCTATTATATAATTTGTTGCATGGTATAGTATTAATTCTATTATTATTATTTTGAAATCCAGATGAGAGATTTAAAAAACAGAAACAATGTGTATCAAACACAGAGAAGGGTTCAACAAGTTCTTCAAATGCTTATGTAGATGTAAATGAGATACGGGAGGAAAATAGAACAGAGAGAATGTCTAAATTAAAAAGGAGAGAGGTAAAAATATCATATTAGTGGTTACCTATGTTCTTTAGATTATGATAAGTTCAATCGGCTGACTAAATCTATGTTTTTCAAGTGCTTCTCCATGTGCATATCCTGATTCTAATATTCCAATTACTAATGCAGAACAATACAATCATGAGCTTTAAGTTTGACAACATACATTTAAACATTTAGTTTGTTATATTTTAAAACATAATGTTATTTCATTGCATTGTAAAAATAAAGGTGTGGAACTTTGCTGAACCATTTTTAACATTGCAAGTGTTGTTGAATATTATGATGATCTTTTTTTTTATTATTATTTTCATTCACAGGTCAGACATTTAAAAAAACAAAAGAAATCTTTATCAACAACAAACAGAGGTTCAAAATCTCGCTCAATAGAAAGAGGTAACAAATATCATATTGTTACTTAGACATATTTAAATGTTAACTCAAATATTAAAGTTACTTGGAAAAAAAAAATGTCATTGTGAGTTTCCAAATTAACAGAACATATCTAAGTATTAACTTTATTACTTTAAAAAAATATCACGTTATTTCTTTGCACAGTGGTAAAAGAGTCCTAGAACTTTGGTGAACCATTCTACAAGTGCATTCATTATAGATTAGTCATGTGGTATGGAGAGTAAACTGTTAAGAACCAACAACCAGCCATCCCTTTGTTTTCATTATGTTGTATGGATGGCAAAGTTCAGTTACTGTTATTGAAAGAATCGTCAGAACCATTAAAAGGTTTATTGGATATGGGCAGTGGTAACAAGGGGATTAGTTTAAGAAGCAAAATAAGAATATACAATTTATTGTTCTCATTTACATCGATGGGAGGGCATGTTGACCATGAGATTAACCAAGGGGTAGTCCATACGTCTTCAAACTTTGCGGACAGAATTACAACCAAATAGGATCGTTACTTCCGCTTGAAGGAAGGAAACCTCAATTTGCACAGCTTTATATTTATGACACAGAGTATGAAACCAGTCATAGATTAAATTCTATATGAGATAATACAGTCAATGGTACTGTCGACAGGGAATTAGTATAGGAATTGCAATTGATGTTTGATGCGAACAATGAATTGGTTAAAAGTTTTCGTTCTGTTAGGAACCATATGCATTAGAATGATATTTGAAAAATGAAAAGGGAAAAAGATGGAAGATAATAAAATTTGCCAACTGCATCTAAAATTCCGAGTTTAATTGTTGGTGATATTGGAATTTCGGAAACTGGAAAAGATGTCATTGTTCATCATTCAAAAAAGGGTCTTCAAAGAATTTTTTACTTGCATCCAAGCTTTATGGCATTAAGTTATCCAATATTCTTCCCATATGGAGAAGATGGATACAGAATTGACATTAACCATAAAGAGTTTCCTGACAAAGAGTCTTTAAAGAGAAACATGCTAAGCATGAGAGAATATTATGCATTTCGATTGCAGTATAGATTACATGAAGGGCATACTCTGATGAGATCAGGTAGATCATTGCAGTACTATATTATGGATGCATATATGGCTGTTGAAGAGGAAATATTTCATTGGATTAGAAACAATCAGAAAAAATTGAGGAGTGATTTTTACAGTAGGTTGATGGATGCCGTTTCAAAAGATGATGTTCATGCACAACATTTAAGGAAATCTATGTTGCTTCCTTCATCTCACACTGGTAGTCCCCGATATCATGTTCAGAATTATCAAGATGGAATGGCAATTAGCAGATGTTTTAGATATCCATATATTTTTCTAATGTTCATCTGTAATCCCAAGTGGCCAGAGATACAATATCTATAGAATTGTATTGGACAATGTGATCAAGAAAGTAGAGTAACTGTAGTTTGCAGAGTTTTTGAGATCAAATTGCTTGAGCTAGTGCGAGAGATAAAAAAAGTTGAATGTTTTGGTGCAACAGTGGCAAGTAAGTAATCCAATGAATAATATTTCTCCTTTCTTTAAAAATTGTGGTTCATTGATAATTTATGATATGAAATTATATTATACCAACTATTGTTGAACACGTCATAATTGTTTTTGTCAGTTATCTACACTATCGAGTTCCAAAAGAGAGGCCTCCCACATGCTTATATATTGGTTTTTCTACATTTCGAATATAAGAATCGTTCGGCATCCAAAATAGATGAAATAGATTCTGCTGAAATACCAAATAAGGAAATTGATCGTGTTGCCTTTTTACCTATCGAGAATCACATGATCCATGGTCCATGCGGTGATGTTAACAAGAATTCACCATGTTATATGTCAATAAAAAAATATTCGAAGTGTGTTTCTTGATTCGACCCATGAAATGAAAAGATATACTATTTAGTTTTATATTAATCTCAAAGAGAATGAAATATAACAAAGAAGACAATAACAATAACTATGGAGAAAGGAAAATGTAAAAAACATTTTCCAAAGAAATTTGTCAATCAAACATCGTGGATGACAACGGATACCCAATGTACAGAAGACGAAATAATGGAGCATTTGTTGAGAAAAGGGATATCAAACTGGATAACAGTTTTGTTGTTCCTTATAATAGGAATCTTTTGGTTAAGTTTGATGCTCACATAAATATTGAAATATGTAATCAATATAGACCAATCAAGTATCTATTCAAGTATGTCAACAAAGGGCTGGACAGAACGAGAGTTTCTATGGAAATTAAAAACAATGGTCAACAGAACAGTCAATGCAACATTTTACAAGACAAAGATGAAATAAAGCATATCTGGACTGCAGGTATGTACAAAATACATCAAATATAATGTTTTTATATTGTTTGTTCATGTTTGTTATAAATATAATATTAATTGATTCAACAAAAACCATTACAGATATATCTCTTCTATGGAAGCTTGCTCGGGGATATTTTAGTTTGACATGTATTACAGAGAACTGACTATTGAAAGATTGCCATTCCACTTAGAGAATGAACAAACAGTTATTTTCTATCCAAGTAAGTGTTTGGTTAAACTTTTGGAAAGCAAGGTTGTTACGCAAACGAAATTGATTGAATGGATGAAGTGTAATCAACGATACCATTCTGCAAGATCATTGACTTTTCCTGATTTTCCAAGCAAATGGGTTTGGAAGGATATAGAAAGACTATGGCCCCCACGACAAAAATCAAATCAAGGTGTATTGGCAAGGTGTATTTTGCATTTCCAAGTAGTGGTGAGAAATATTATTTGCAAATGCTTCTAAACTTAGTAAAAAGAGCAACATCATTTGAATATATTTGAACTATCAATGGAGAAATATTCAGTACATTCAAAGATGCATGTTATGCATTAGGATTGCTAGATGATGATGAAGAGTGGAATGACTGCTTGGATGAAGCATCAACGTGGGCTACCGAAGGACTGTTAAGACAACTCTTTGTAACTATTCTTGTATATAATGAAGTGGTGAGTCCAAGATACTTGTGGAGAGCAAATGCAGAATGCCTATCTGAAGACATTCCCTACATTCTTAAACAGAAAATTCGGATGACAGAATTGAAATGCATTGAGGAACAGATTCAGAATCGTGCATTATTCGAGATTGAAGAGCTGATGAAAAAGGGAGGAAAATCCTTGGCTGATTTCCCTGGAATGCTAATTCCAAATTGTTCTGTTTTTGAGAATTCACAGAATAGATTAATTACTGAGGAATTAGATTATGATATCGACAACATCAAAACATTGCATAGTGATTTATACAAGGGTCTCAACAATGGCCAGAGACGCATATACGATTCAATCCTTGATTCTGTCAACAATCAAAGTGGAACACCATTTTTTGTTTATGGACATGGTGGAACAGGCAAAACCTTCCTATGGTCAACAATCATGGCCAAATTAAGATTTGAGGGTAAAATTGTATTAGTTGTAGCTACATCAGGAATTGCTGCATTGCTACTATCCGGTGGAAGAACAACACATTCACGTTTTCGAATTCTTTAGATATCACTAAGGAAAGTACATGTGATATAAAAAAGGGGCCAAAATTGGCAAAACTACTTGAGCAAACAGCTTTGATCATTTAAGATGAAACACCCATGGCAAATAGGTATTGCTTTGAAGCTCTTGACAGAACTCTGAAAGATATTTTGTCTGAAAAAGATCAATAAAATGTAGATAGAATATTTGGAGGCCTCACTGTTGTGCCAGGTGGTGATTTCAGACAGATTCTACCAGTTATACCAAAAGGGAAAAAACATGACATAATATAGGCCTGTTTATCATCATCTTCCCTTTGGAAACATGTAACAGTGTTGAGACTTACAGAGAACATGAGGTTGAAGACAAACTTGGTAAACCCAACAAAATTGGATAGCTTGAAGACTTTTGACAAATGGTTACTTGATATTGGAGAAGGAAGGGACGTTGTAGAAGATGAAAGTTACATCCAAATACCTTAAGACTTGAAAATCGATCAACATACTAGTCACGAAGAAACAATTATGAATGCTGTTTTTCTAGACTTATCTGCTCAGATAAATAATATTGGCTATATGGGGGGGCAGAGAGAGAGAGAGAGCAATATTGGCACCAAAAAATGAGATAGTATATAAATTGAACGACTATATCACCTAGAGTCTGCCAATAGATGGAAAGACTTATTTCAGCTTAGACAGCACTTGCAAAGCAGTAGGTATCTCAAACGATGATGACATTCTCTATCCGATCGAATTTCTTAATTCTCTAATGTGCTCCGGCATGCCCAAACAGGAATTGCATCTAAAAATAGGCATTCCAATTATGTTGCTGTGTAATTTGAATCAATCTGATGGTCTTTGCAATGAAACCAGATTGATTATAACCTATTTAGGAAAGTAGTCCATAAAGCAATGATTATTATCAAGTCAAATATTAGGGATATTGTTACAATTCCCAAAATAATAATGTCGAATGCAGATATGAAGTGGCCTTTCAGGTTGAAGAGAAGATAGTTACCTATGAAGTTAGCTTCTGTATGACAATAAACAAAAGCCAGGGTCAATCACTCAAAACAGTAGGATTGTATATGAAACATCATGTCTTTACACATGGTCAATTATACGTCGCACTATCAAGAGTAACTTCAAGAGAAGGTATCAAGATTCTGCTAGCCATGCAATAAGATGAACCGGCAGAGACATTGACAAATATTATTTTCAAAGAAGTGTTTAGCTGAAGGGATTGATATGTTGTATATAATATAAATCATTGTTTATAACAGAAAGGATTGATACATTGTATATAATATAAGACATTGTTTATGAGAGATAAATGTGAAAAATTAAAGATATTTATATGAATATGAAAAGGTCACATTAAATGGTTAAATATATACAGAAACATAAATTCCTTGATACAAAGATATTTATATGTTTTATATTATTATTGTCAGATACAATGAATGCTACATTATATGTATTATGTGTTATAAATACATATTTTTTACATACGCAACTCAACCACAAACTCTTACGCTATAGACATCGTCAAGATATTTAACATCAATATTACAATTAAATAGTTTAAATATTTACAGAAGTAACATTACATAGACTAGAGACTTTTTTTCATATACACAAAAATTAGCATCAACTGAATACATCCATGTCCGTAATAATAACACAACTATAAACACTTGCGTGGCAAATATTGTCAACAAATTGGAAAATACTATCAAAATATTTAACAAACGGTTTAAATATTTACAGAAAACATTTAGTGGACTACAGAAAGGTACAACAACATTGCAGTCAATATAATCTCTATTAGGCGGCATCTTCTCATTTTTCAACACAATTGTCTCTAAAAAACTAGAATCTTCATTTGGGAATCTGTGTTTAAATTCTTTGACACAAGCTTTTCTGGTGGCCAAAAACATTTCTGACACCGAATCATAAACCTCTTCTTTATCTTTCTCAACTTGTGCAATTAAAGATTTGATGTTATCATTTTCTTCAGACAATTCATTACTTTTCTTTCTAAAAACTTCCTTTTGTTGCCGCTCATTTGCAAAAGACTGTTCAACATTTCTAAATGATCCTTGACAGTGTTTCAATTCGATTTTGACCTTTTCAAATGCCTCCTTTGATATTTTCAACTGTTCTTCCAATCTGCGAACCTTGAAAATCACATCTTCATTTTGTTTTTTCAAAACTGAGATTACATATTCTAAAACAAGCCAACGTTCTCTGATTTCTAACAAACCTTCATAAGCCTATTTCAAAAACAATGAAACCACATTAATTTCTTCATGCGAAATAAAGTATATATACACATGATAAAGTGGAAAAACATTATCTCTTTCCCTAGGCTGAATGTTTTGCTGTCTAGCTCTTCTTTAGAAAGATTTTTCCATTTTCGTTTAGAATTCGTATTTGAACCCTCTTGCTGATAGGTTTTCTATTGTTTCACCAATTAACGTAATGGAATTTCTTCTGATTGATTATCTTCTTCTTCAATCAATTTAACATGGTAGGAACCAGAATCAGGTTTCACAGAATTGGAGACTGATGCAGGTAAAACAAGAGCCTGTAAAGGCGTTAACAATTCTGACTTGGAATCATTGCTTGATCCTCCTTTATACAGTACTACAAAATTGTAATATACTCTCTAGCTAGTAATTCTTTAAGAAAAATATAACAAAATCCACCAAATAACTTTTATAAACATATATACATAATGCAAAATCCGAAAATTCTAACTTTAATTCATTTAAATATATACACAAAATAGCTATTATACTTTAGTAAGTACAAGGTAGTCTTGGATAGTGCCACCAAACTCCTTTGCTTCTTGACGTCCCACCCGACCGTAAATCATCTAGTACCTTCAAAACAGTAAAATAATGGAGTGAGAACTAATTGCTCAGTAAGTAAACCATATTGCACGACTATCCTTCCTCCGTTACTCATGTTTTGACTTCCCTTTTCTCACTTTAATCTTTCTAATATTCTGCATTCTTTTCTGATATTCTGATTTGCTACTTGTCAACGTGCAAGGACAATGAATAAAATTGTACATCTTCGAGCACATAAGAAATACTAAATCATGTAAGTAGCATAATACATATGCAGAATAATACACTTTCCTGAGAAAAGAACTTTCTCTTCTTTTCTATTTTCTGTCTCTTATGTTGTGTCTCTTCCTTTTCTTCTCTGCTTCTCTTTCTTTTCTTTCTTCTATTTTGGTTTGCCGATCGGACTAGGTTGATGCATGGATGTGGAACCCTAGCCATGTAAGTGGGTACAGTCCTCATCTACATGCACTGCTGACGAACTGTACAAATATTGTATCTCTATACTGTGGCTGCTCACTCGTGGTGATGTGCATGTAGGTATGCTCTGCTGGTACAGTCCTCATCCACATACACTATTGACGGACTATACAAATATTGTATCTCTCTATTGTGGCCGCTCGCTCATGGCGGCATGTATGTGGGCATCTCTATCACTCACAGGTTCCCCATCGTAAAAACCTTATAACATAACATGTTGTAGAAAGAGAATACAAAGAGATACTATGCACATTTCAACATGAATTTCCAAGCTATGAAAATTCTACACTTGCATTCTTTAGTAAATGAGAAAATATACATACTTGCATGTTAGCTTTAAAGAAAATTACTAACCATTTTCTTTTCTTTCTTTCTCATTCTTTGCTAACATATTCTTTCATATTCTCATTTACTAAATCAAGGCTATACATATATATCATGTGCACAATATATGCATGATCAAGCCCAATCTTTAATATGCTTTCCAAGTTCACATATACAAACTTGCAAATTCATTATTGCATAATGGTATGTCATGACATATTCTACCATTCTCTACTATCACAATTACCATATCAAAGTAACACTTTAACTTGCAATTCTTCTCTAACACTTCCATGTGCATTTCAAGAAGTAGAAAAGGTTCAAGCAAATAGAACCAAGCACTAAGGGCCATTTCTCTCATGGAACTAACATGACCAAGTGATATATTAAATTTTGGCATAACAATATGCACTCTTGAATATTAACATTTACACTTGGTTAAGCCCAAACATAATCTTCCTACTTCAATTCTTGCCTTTCTCTAACCCTTTCTTCATTAGGGTTTAGCCAACTCATGCATGCATTTTCTCTTTGGATTTTCATCAGACGCTTCATATGCACATGCAACTACCATGTTGGCTACACTTCCACATCTCTTTAAATCCACCAAAATTTGAGCAAAAACTCACTAATTATAGCATTAAACTTGGCCATTTTCAACAATTCTCTACACTTTAAAATTTCAACACTAATTCTTCCATAACTTCACCAAAACATCACATAACATATACTACTTCTCATGGATGGAAATTACACATCATTTAACATCAAAAACAGCCAACAAATCTCACAAACAATCACATAAAAACATGCAAGAATCATACTACACAAGTCTTGCTCAAATCAAGGCTAAAATTGGGGTTTACTTACCTTGAATGTATGATATCACCTCCTTTTGTTAAAAGTCTTCCTCTTGGACCTAGATCATATAAAACCATAAGAATTTAAAACTTTAAAGGTTAATCACACTCCTTGTGCTAGAATCTTACCTTTGGATGCTTTAGGATTGAAAATCTATGAAAATCCAAGCCAAATCCTATGATTTTCCTTTGAAATTTAGTGAAGAAAATTGAGAGAAAATGGGGTGAAGGTGGCATGAACAAGGGCTACATATATGGCTAGGTTTCTTCAATGAAACCTTATATCTAATATTTTATGTATGCATTCCCATTTTGCCCTTGCTCTTTCTATGAAATTCCATCTATGTCCTTTAGTCAATTACCAAAATACCTTCATTTTTATTATCTTCTTCACATTATTTTACTTCCTTTCACTTCCCACTTTTTCTTCAAATAGGAGTGAAAAGATCATTTTACCCCCAATGAAGTTTTAAGGAATTTCCTTCACATTTGTCTAAGGTAACTTCAAAGAAATCCAACTAAGGGTATTAGGGCATAAATAAAATTACATACCTTGATGTGGGTGTTACAAAAATCAAGTCTTCAAATAAATTTCATCAAGTTTTTGGGAGCCATTACTACAATGAAAAAAAAATATCATCAAATAAAAAAAATAGAGAAAACAGACAATCAATCAACTTAATAGAAATTGTAAGACTTTGTTATTACTTGGGAGACATTTATTCTTCGTGATACGTGATAGAGACACAATATTACAACTGGTGATTCTGATTCGAAAATAGAATAGCATGCAAGCACTGTATCAAACTACTATTGATATACTCACCATATATGACTCCAACTACTACAATTCTCATTAAAATAACAATATCTCAGATGTACTACAAAGAACACCAAAACCTTGGCAATTGTTCCAAAAAATAAATAGATAATTAGATGATAACAATGATGGTAACTTCTAAAGCATTTATACCACTGGCATTTCATAACATCAATTCATAAAACAAAGACAGTATTACAATATACACTAAATACAAAAAGATAATAAACAAAATCGTAATGAGAAAAACACTAATTTCAGCAATAGATTTACCGAGAAAATAATGTCCAACACGACTACCAAAACAACAAATAAACAACCTGAGCAGAACAAACAAAATCGTAATAAGAAAGACACCAATTTCAAAAGTAAATTTACCGAGAAAATAATCTGCAACACAACTACCAGAGAAACGAATAAACAACCTGAGCACA
The DNA here is from genome assembly GCF_008641045.1 of Pistacia vera. Taxonomy (NCBI): domain Eukaryota; kingdom Viridiplantae; phylum Streptophyta; class Magnoliopsida; order Sapindales; family Anacardiaceae; genus Pistacia; species Pistacia vera. The sequence continues at coordinate 605,264 of NW_022196171.1, forward strand.
ACAAATTATTAGCACAACCATCTAACAACAACTTCTTATAACACTAATAACAAATCTCATAACTCCATAAGAATAACATGCACTTTGATCAAAGTTAAAATCAATGACAAATTAATTAGACCAATGTAAAATAAAAAATGACATTGTCACTGTAACTAAAGAAAAGTTGCTTTACTTATCTCAACTTCAATTAATGAGAAAAGACAGATGTGGAAAATGCGACAAACAGACTGGGACAAATGCCCTTAATGCCAAAACTGATAGAGAAAACCCTAAATCCCCAACTTTAGTTCAAGTAAAATATTGAACATTAAATCCGCATATTTACTTTAATATTAAAAGCATTTTAAACGACAACGTTTTTCATCACTTACAAATTTTACAAAGCCAAAATGACAGCGCACTGTAAAACCTTAATATTACCATTTTAGCCGAACAATGTCACTATAACTTAACATAAAAGTATAAAAAGAAGGGAAAATCAAAGATTCCTTCAAAATCTCACTGTCAAATACTAAATCTAACAATAGAAATGAATTTGAGACTAACAATTACAAAATAAATAGAATTTCAAATTCAATAGTATAAGCAATAATGATTCCATACATAAAATAACATGAATTGGAAACAATATTTCCAATTCAAGGTGGAAAAAATGTAAATATATAAGTATGACTAGGGATAGGCGCTGGCCAGGTCGGCTCCGGGGACCCTATGCCCCATGCCCCGGCCCCGTCTCCGTTAACCCTTCCCATAACTGTCCCCGACCCGTCCCCACAGGCGGGGACTTTCCTCATGACCATCCCTGGCCCGTGGGGACAAAATCCCTCCCATCCCCGTCCCGGCCCAGCCCGATGAACGGGGCTTCGCGGGGAATTTCTCCCCGCGGGGATTTATCCCCCGAACGGGTATTTTTGCCCCATGTAAATCAAAACTTTCCATAACAATAAAATTTAATTATTTTAATTGTGAAAAACTAGCATGTTGATAGGTATTATATTTGACAATTTGACTATTTAATTTCAGTAGTTAATTCATTAAAAATGCATAATTTAAGGTAAGAAAATATAAAGTCTAACAATTTCTTGTAAAATTTAAATTAAGATTTAAAAAGCAATACATAACTACTACCATAAACTAAATTAATTGTTACTAAGTTAGTAACACGTTTTCTATATAGTATTAAATAGAGAAATTTAGGTTCTACATTCTGATGCTTTATGTTGCTAAGGCATTGCCGCATTTTAATGTTCCACTGAAATAGTCTCATTTCCTAAAATTCATAAAATAAATACCTGAAAGAAAATTTCGCTGAAAATTGATATGAATAATTGAATATGGTGAATAATAACAATTTCTTGGCAAAAATTGGAACATGCTTATGGATTTCAAGGCAATAAAATATAAACATCCTTCAGGCTGCATTGTAATAATATAAACATCCTTCAGGCTGCATTTTAAATTTATTTTTGGGCCATGTCCCATGTATTATTATTTTGTGAAATTCACAAAATAATAATATATATATTTAATTATTAGACTCCCTCATTTAAATTATTTTTCTATAAATTTAATACAAACATTAGAAAATATTATAAAAGTAAATATCATAAATTTAGATATATTACTGAAAATCATGATTTAAACTTTAACTTTATATACAATCTCGTAAAGGGAACCAAAAAAAACACATAAAATTCCCAAAAAAGCGGGGAGGGCGGGGCTCCATGTGACCGAGGCGGTCCGGGGCGGGGATTGCATTATCCCCTTCCCCGACCCATCCCCGGATGCAGCGATCTTACTAAGGACCATCCCCGGCCCTATCCCCATTTTTTCGAGGATTCCCCGACCCATTCGGGCCGGGTCGGGACGGATCCTCTCGGGGCCGGGGCAAACGCCCATCTCTAAGTATGACATATTGAAATAGAGAAATCCTTATAACTTAATTGTAATGATGTAAATGACAGATAAAATACTCAATTGCGTATTACTTTGAAACCACTTCATTTTGAAATAACATTAATTGACAACAAAAGATCAACTTGAAGCAACAGAAAGTGAAATTTTACCATATGTACATAATTATGCAGATAGATAATACTTTTCCCATGGAAGAAGATCATCATGCAAGTATTACAATGTTGACAACCTAAAACAAAAGCGTTAGGAGGATGACAACCTAAAACACAATGGACCGATTCTATATATACTTATTCAACAATATATTATGTAGATACTACATACAAGCAAAACAAAATGTAAAAATTACAGTCTCTATAGTGTTCTAATCAAAGAGCAAGACACCTCGCCTCATCCATTTTCCATAGGCCTTCCTCATACTTGTACCACCTTAGAAAACCTTCATCACTTCGGGTACGTTGGCACATGATGCACGAGTGCCCAATACATGTTAAGAACTCACATAATTGAGCAGCCTTCTACAAGATAATTTTATCTAGCTTCTTAATAATTTTTTCGAGCATCAGTGGAGGAAGTAGTGGACCTTCTATAAGAAGGCAATGTGATATGTTGAGGACTTCCATGTTTGATAGGTCATCCAATATAAGCATCAGGGCATCCTTAACTATCATTGAGCATCTCAAGCTCAAAATCTTCAAATTGGGAAGAAATTTGGCTATCGTAGAAGCAAAGAGAATGTCAAAAGGACCATGATCTTGAGTTCACTGAAGTTCTTACAATTTAGGGCTATTTCCACTATAAGACAAGGCGGATTTGCTATACTAGGCATTGTCAGGGATTCAAGACATCTCCATGTACGAATGGCCTTGCAAATTACATCCTTCTTTATTCTGTTCCAAGCTGGCATAACGAGACACCTTAGCTGGGGGCAACTGTAGACAATAATATATGGTGGGTTACTTCCCAATTCACTGTACCAAACAAAAAATTAAAGATGATGATCACTAGTACCAGAGGCAATGCCAAAGACTCAGTAAATAAACAGCGAGAATAAAAAAAATTACCTTTCAGCAAGGTTTTAAACAAAAACATAAAAAAAATTACCTTTCAGCAATATAAGTAAATTGTTCATCCCCTACATAGAAATTGAAGTGAAAAATCAAGGTTCTTATGTATCCTCGGCTGAGACTCAACGAAATCTTCAACAAACGAGTCAATGTCTTATCAGAACACTCATCCATGTAAACATATGGCTCTAATGGGATTTTGATGAATTTTGATCTCAACATTGACAAATCAAGAGTTTTCCAAAGCAAAGGATCACAGCAAGTTGAACGCCATGAAGTACAAACGTGAGCAATCCCTGAAGTCAACTAGAAGACTTCAAAAGATAGGAAGATTTTCACTAATATGTCAGTGTCCAAGTCCTCCCATCTTCTTACAGTAGAGGCACCCTTTTTCATTTGACTAGTTGCCCAATTATCTCATAGAAGTTTCAGAGCATCAGCACACTTGCATAAGATATCCACATAATCCATGTACAATGCTTAAAATATCATTCAATACATTAATTTATATGAATTTAAAAAGATTCGTACTAATCAAATGTATCAAATACTTAATATACCTATGTAGAGATATATGATGAGAATGCAAAATGTCATATTTAAACCCCCTTAATGTCTAGTATTTTATACTTATTTGTTGCCTAAATGTACTCATTATTATTCTATTTTGATTTAGGATGCAAATGAAGGCGTTAAATGCAAAACGGAACTAATTAGGTGAATTCGGACAGTTTTGACATCACTTCGTAATCTGGGCATAACTCTCTCATCCGAGCTCCGATTGAGATGATTCAAAATGATGTGGAACCGTAAGAAAGAGATATACAATTTTATGTTTTGAGTTTGGAGAGATACTCACTACATCAAGGTTGTAATCAGGCTTGAAGTTGACGCACCTGCACTGCTGACGTTCTGGAACATTCTGCCCTATCATGCAATAAAGAGGCAGTTTATTATTGGAAGATTTGAAGACCTATTGCACACAAGTTATAGCTGGACACACCACTTTCCTATTTTATTTTAGGACTTTATTTTATTTTCAATTAATTAGAATCAGATTAGGATAAATGTTATTTTAGGATATTAGAATATTTTGAGGAGATTTAGTAGAATTCAAATACTTGAATTGGATATTTTTAAGAGGAGAGAGAGATTAGATTGGGGAGAGAACACACACGCCTCTTTTTCTCTCTTCTGGAATTCGTTTTCCTTTGAGTTTTTCATAGCCATGAGCGGCTAAAACTTTCATAACTTGGTCGAAGGAAACGGAGGCCTCGGAATCAATAAAACTGTGAGATCTAATCTAATTTTTTAGTGTTCAATTTATGTTTTGAGTATTGGATGTTCTTCTATGCATATTGTCCTGATTGTTGCATTTAATTACTAGGAGGCCTACTAGTTTATTATTTGTTGCAATCTACTGCTAAGTTAGATATCAAATCCGTAATTATTTGATCCCTTTAACTTGTGAAGCAATTAGGGTTTAAGAATTTGCTGCGTCAGGAATTATTAAGTCTTAAGAAGAACATTCAACTAAATTAAATACAACCGCTTGAGTTTGTATTGTTTAGCTTCATCGATCTCTCTAGTTCTTAAGGTTGCCACTAGATTAAATCTTTAGCGCTTGTCTAGGGTTGTTTAGTAGTAAGATTAATTAGATCACTTGTTTCCTAACTAATTACAACTAAGGAGAGATAGGAAAATAGTTCTAACGGTGAATACTCAGAGTAAGAATTGATTTATTTTTGCATCAATGATCAGTTGTAAGATTCTGATGGTGGATGTTGACTTAGACCAAGTTTCGTTATTTTGATTGATTTCGGTAATTTAGGTTGAATTTATTTTCCTGAAATTGTTTCTGTTTTTACTCAAATCCCCCCCATACTGGTTCACGTAACATAAAACTCAGCTAGACACTCTTCGTGGGAATAATCCCTACTCACACTACTACGTGTATTTTTAGGGTTTTAATTCTGGGTGCCTACGACAACACACCAATATACATGAATGCAAACCATTTACATTTAAGATAAATTAATACTTAACATTAAATGATTAAGACTAAAAAAGTTTATATTCGTTGAATAGAATAATCAATTTTTCTCGGTAGAAACAACAATGAAACAACGATATTTGATACATATAACAAAATCAAATAATTAATGTTCAACAAAATAAAAATACCATCATTAATTTACAAAAATACTAAAAACGAGATTGAAATAACAATACTAACTCTCATTAATAATTAACACGATATTATCTATCAAATCCAAACACACAAAAACCTATTCGCTATCCAGTATCCACACAAAAATTATATAAACCACTAAGACCGTAATAATATTATAATTTCCATATATTTACACACACAAAAAACGCCACCAAAACATCATGATTCCTTACAAAAGAACGAAAACACAACCCACAAATCTATCACAATTACCATCACAAATTGTGCAACAAATCATTGCAAAAGCAACTTAGAATAACAACACCACTCTTCAAGCAATACAACTGACATGAGTTTTACTGATATCATCACATTTCATTAATCTGTTGATTTCATTATTTTGTTAATCATACAAAAAACCGTATTTCGACTCCCAACAATTGAAACAGATTATGCCAAATCACTCATGCCTTTAGTTCTTAAAAGTTTTCTAATACATAAAAACCAAAATACATGTTAGAATCGATATTTAACTTAACCATATTTTTCACACTTTTTAATTGTTAATTTCTTGATCATACAAGTAATGATATTATGATTACCAACTGTTAAAACCATTATTTACACTTTTTTTTTTTTTTTTTGGTTGTGGATCTTGTGTTTGGAAGACACTTTTTATTATTATTATTATTGTGGATCTTGTGTTTGAAAACCATTATTTACCTTACAATTTACAAGTGCAAATCTTTAAACGAACAAACAAACGTAAAGGAAGTCTTACATAGAAGAAACATCTTCAAACAACAACACAAACTATCAGCAATAACAACGGCAGGGATTTTGATTCTGAAGATCCTTGTAGAAGCAGAAAATAAGCATGCTTCACTACTGCTTGGAACACATTTGTTCTATGTGGAACATGATAGAAATAGAGGATTACAACTACTCATTGCAGCTTGCAAACAAAATGACTAGCAAGCAATATATCAAACTGTCATTGCTCTAATTACTATGCATGACAGTAGAGGTATAAAAATACTAATGAAATTAGTGAAACTAACCAATCAATTCCACAAACTGAAAAATTGCAAGGAAGTATTCAAGTCCATGACTCCAATTGCGACAATTCTCATTAAAAGGAGAATATTTTGGATTTGCGACAAATAGAATCAAAATCGTATACATTGGGACAGATCAACGTCGCCAAAAAATATCACATGTCCAAGATGTAACATAAATTACCAAATAGTATGTATGAAATCTAATTTTTAGTAAGTTCCTTATATGATTTATTACACATGTAAAAATTTAAATGCTTTTTAATTCTTTCTAAAAATAGAAGTTAAAACTCATTGGACCGTCTACACATATTTGACAAACATCAATCCAAATATATTATAATATAAATTAACAAAATCTGTAAATAAATATTCCTATCGCACATAAAAAAAAACTTTCATTCTATTACCAACCAAATTAAATCCCATGCCGAACGATAACATTCATTTGGAGCACGATTGCCAAACCATTTTTCACTATCCAACCAATATATTATAATATCATCATGACAATTCTAACTTGAATGCTTAACAAAATATTTATTACGTTTGCTACCATTTCGTATCCTCTTATTCAGAAACTTATTAATGTTTTTTCAATCAACTTGTTTACTTATTACTAGACATTTATTTGTTTTCCCAAAGTACCTTTTGTATTATCAAAAAACAAACAAATAATTTTAAATTTTAAATAAATAATTTATATAATATTAAAGTGATACCAATACAAATTCAGAGAAGTCATTGACCAGATGTTAAGATAAAATTAATAATTATACCTCTATAATTATTAATATCAACTGTAGACAAATGTTATTAAATCACTCAGGCAAGTTAAGAAGACAACCTGAATATTATATGATCTAATCGTACAATCGATAATCTATTTGCAGACATGTCTTTGATATTCGATGTCATATTTTCATGCATATACATTTTTACCGCCTTTTCCAATTTATTATTATATTTTATTCTTCTTGAACAACCATGTTTATTTATTATAACATCTTTATTCGTATTCCATCTTTTTCTTTTGTATTCCTAATTAAACAAAAAAAATCAAATTATGTTCTGATGTGAATCAACAAAATTTTAATTAACAAACTAAGATACTCAATAAAACATAAACAATTAAACAAGACCAATGCCGAACTGTATAAATATTTTATATTAATTAATCTATTATCACATCATCACAACATCTCTAACTTGAATATTTAACAAAATATTTATTACCGTTTCCTTTAAAATTGTGCCAATAAGATATCATTATTATTAGATCACCATGTTTATTTATTATTGATTGGTGCATTGTACTATTATGTGTTATTTTTAATCTAACATTACTATCAAAAATCAGGATATTCGAATTTGGTTTAAATTATGGGTTAATGTACTTACTTTTTTATTGACGTGATTGATATTTTGATGATATCTGGTATTGTGATATTTAATGTTGTTCTTAATGTACTACTTTTGTTAAATTGTTTATCAAATAAATGATATTGTTTATGTAGATATTTATACGATATTAACGGAATTCATAAAAGCAGACATTTATTTTAATGAAACACGATATGTTTCCCACTGGTTTAAAAAAATTCGTACTAATCAAATGTCTCAAATGCTTAATATAACTATATAGAAATTTAGATGAATGTGGACCGTTTACATTTAAATTTAAGTAATACTTAACATTAAATTATTAATACAACCATCATTAATTTACAAAACTATTAAAAACCAAATTCAGATAACAACGCTGACTCTCATTAATAATTAACAGAACATTATCTAAGCAGTTGAAATACAAAAAAAAAAATTGTTTGCTACCCACATGCGAACTATATAAACCACATATCGACAACATAATTTCCATATACTTGTACCCAAAAAAACATCACCAAAACATCATGATTCCTTACATAAGAACAAAAAAATAACCCGCAAGTCTATTACAATTACCATCAGAAATTCTATAACAAATCATTGTAAAAGCAACCGACAAAGATGACACCGCTTTACAAGCAATATGGTTAACGTAAGTTTTACTAAAACCATCGTATTTCATTAATCTATTGATTTCATTATTTTCTTATTCATACAGAAAATGATATTATACAAAATGGTTAAACATACAACTAATAACAATAGGATAGTGGTTTATTCCGCATAGTCTTATAACAATAATGGTTAACCATACAAATGACTGTGCCAAACCATGTGCATCTTTAATTGTTAATAGTTTTCTAATACACAAAAAACAAAATGCATTTTAGGATCCATATTTAACTAAGTCATATTTGGCACACTTATTTATTCTTAATTGCTTAATCATAAGGTAATGGTATTGTGATTCCCAACTATGGATTTTTTTTAATTATTACAAATCTTGTGCTTCGAAACCATTATTTACCATACAATTTATAGTGCAAATCACTGAACAAACAAGCAAACATAAAACAAATATTACAAAGAAGGGACATTTCAAAACAACAACACAAACTGCCAACAATAACAACAACGGGACTTTCAATTCTAAAGACACTTGCAGAAGCAGAAAATAAACAAGCTTTGCTACTGCTGGGAACACATTTGTTCTTCATCAAACATGATACACATATGGGATTACAACTAATGATTGCAGTTTGCCAAAAATATAACATGCAAGTAATATATCACACTGTCGTTGCTCTGCTTACTGTACATGACAACAAAGGTATAAAAATTCTAATGAAATTAGTAAAACTACCTAATCATTTCTACAAACTGAAATATTGCAAGGAACAATTCAAGTTCCTGACTCTAACTGCCACAATTCTCATTAAAAGACGAATATTTGGGACTTGCAACAAGGAGAATCAAAGTCGTATACACTAGGATAGATCAATGCCACTAGAAAATATCACATGGCATAGATATAACATGAATTACCAAATAGTCTGTATGAAATTTAATTTTTAGTAAGTTTCTTATGTAATTTCTTGCACATGTAAAAATTTAAATGCTTTTTAGTTTAATTCGAAAATAGAAGTTAAAACTCACTCAATTATCTATGATTGATCCAAATATTTAATAACTTATAAAGAAAATTGATCACAAAATTACAATGATCAGTAAAACGTAAACAATATTTAATAAAAGTATTAAACACCAATGATTATGAGAATTTCAAATAATTAAACACGTTCAACAAACAACAATCTAAATACTATTCCTATAACATATCAAAAGAAATTTCCATTCCATTATTCATTAAATTAAATTCCACACCGAACCACAACATATTTTGAAAACCCGCCTGCCAAACCATTGTTAACTATTTATTACGTTTTCCTTTAATGCGCTACAAATAGTTTTGCTACCATTTCGTATCTCATCGCCCAATAGGTTGTCAACATTTTTTCAATCAACGTGTCTATCTGTTGCTAAATGTCTGTTAATTTTCCCGGAGCAACTTTTATATTTTGTGATACAGTACCCTAGAAATTGATTGAGTTGTCATGTTCTCAACTGCATCCCAAAAACTTTGAATAAACTATATGGATAGACATGCGTTTTTAAAATCAATATGAGGATTATGGATGTGAAGGAACCATCGAAATTTTATACTATGACAAAAATTCTCACATAAAAGATGGGTTCAAATTTATTCCTTCTGTTTGTTTCCTATTTCTATTTAGATAAAACAAGTGAAAATATATTCTAATGTGAAGTAACAAAATTTTAATTACAAGACTAAAATACTGGATAAAACATAAACAATATTTAATATTTTAATAGATATTTAATAACAATATTAGACAAAAATGTTAAAAAAATTAAACATATTCAACAAACATCAATCTAAATATATTATAATTTTAATTAAAAAAACTATAAATAACCATTTCTATTACAGATTTAAAAAAACTTTTGTAGCATTATTGATCAAACAAGATCAAAGCCGAACTATATGCATGTTTCATAACCATATTGCCGAACCACAATTAAAAAATTAAAAAATATATTATGACATCATCATGTCATCTCTAACTTGGATAATTAACAAAATATTTATTGCCCTTCCCTTAAAAATGTATCAATAAGATTTATTATTAGTAAATCACAGTGTTTATTTATTATAATATCTCAACATCTTGCCAAACCATCATTAACTACCTAACTAATATGTTGCACACTTAACAAAATATTTATTATGGTTTTCTTTAATATTGTACAAATAGTCGACTAATGTTTCATATTACCTTATTCAAACAATTATTAATACTTTTTCAATCGACACGTTTATTGATTACTAGTTGTCTGTTCAGATTCCACCTCTTCGTATCCTATGCTCCTATAAATATTGCTCTGGTTCAATGACCCATTTAACTTTCTTCAGATACTATACAATTTAATTGTTCATTTCTTCTCCACAACTTAATTCGAAAATGGTTGACAAAACAGCACAACCAAAAGAATTTGCAACGAATATCAGCAACGACCTCAACAATAATAATTCTCCACCAAGGCAACTAGAAGGTATGAATGTTCCACATCTTTTGTATCCTAAATTACAAAATGTCAAACAAAACGATGATACATATTTGCGGGAATATAAAAACCATTAAAAAAAAAAAATTTGATATGTCGAGAGTTCATCTCATAATTATATTTACACATTCATGTTACCATTTCCATATATTTATAAAATTTGATTGTATATTGTTTCTGCAATTGGTTTAGACATTTTTCAGGGAATGCCAGAATTGAGGGAGATTTTCAAAAAAGTTGACACCAATCTGGATGATCTACATACTGCTAGAGACAAATTCAAAGAAGTCATTGACCAGATGTTAGAAATTATGCATTCTGCCATGGATATTATCTATGACATAAACAAAAGAAAGTCTGTATATGCACTAGAGGAATTGAACAACTATAAGAGAAATAGAAAATAAACACCGTCTATATCATCCAAACCCACTTCACAATATGCAAAACCCATGTACTTATTTCTTTTATAATAAAAGTATTATCTTGATTTTGATGTTACTCATTAATTGATTAAAAATTGTTCCTTTAATTGACGCATTGCATTTAGTATTTAATGAATCTATTAAAAAGTATCTATCTTGACAAGTTGGTTTTGATTTAATTCTTTCATCTTCACACATTGGATGAGTATTAATAATAATTATATAAGCACATTACATAGGCATTCCAAAAATCTAACCATTAAATAAAAACGTATAAAGATGGAAATTAGTCTCTTCATATTCTATTTTCTAGTTCCACAATTATTAATACAGAAATTAATTGAGTTATCATGTTCTCAATTGTAAAATAAACAAAGCCTTTGAATGAACTGTGTAAGCAAAAGTTTGTTTTCAAACCTTGGCTAGAGAGAATCCTATACTGTGAGAAAAAAAATTTATCAGTCAATGTCAAATCTGAAAATGAACTCAATATAAATTTTAAATTTAAATAATTGATCTTGATAATATTAATTGATATTAATAATTATAAAGGTACAATTATTAATTTTATCTTAACACAACTCTATACATATATAGAATTTATATTTACTCTAAAACTTGTATAATTTAACAATTATCGTCTCTTAATCTAATTACTTTATTCTGTTAAAATAAATCTGTTTACAACCCATTTCAAAAACATTAAATAAACATACCTGCATAATGCGCGAGCCCCATGTCTAGTTCAAAAATATATTATGAATTTCACTGTCAACTAATCTTTTTTTTAATTTATTAAATTTACTTATGCTAATTCTCAAGAGGGTTTTTTAAGTGAAATTATATTATCTAACCCAAATTGGGTATCAGAGTAGAGGTGTAAATGAGTCGAGTTGAGATGAATCTAACTTTGGGCTAATTGACTTCAACTTGTTTGTTATAATATCAAGCTCAAGCTCAAGCTCACACAAAAATTCTCCACTTTTCCACTTTCCCAACAAGCTTTTCGAGCCAAGTTTTGGCGAGCTCAAACTCGAGTCGACTGACACCCTTGTTGAACACTTCTGGATTTATTACAAAAATTGATCGATAGTTCGATACCACCCAAAATGGCCTACGAGTTGATTTCCCAATCATCTTCAGCGCATTATTTTGCCAGAAATTCTCCGGAAAACTCTATTAACAACAACAAATTTAAATCACTAAAAACCCCCCCAAACACAACCAAAAAACTCACCATCTAAACCTTAACCAAACAAATTTCATTAAAAACCAATCAACAAGCACTAATCAATTCCTCAATTAACAAACATAAAAAATCACTTCAAATTATCACAATAACAACACCTCAATCAACAAACTTCAAATAATTATCAAAAACGAAGAAAACACAAAACATACCTTCCACCAAGTCGAGATTCCTAATCAAAGAGGTTAATGGGTTTCTTTGTATTGTTTCTCCAATCGGATGAGGCAACAAATCAAACAACGCCATGGGTTTAGGGTTTCAATTTTGAAATGATTTTAATGGAGGGAATCGTTTCTCTTGGGCTGTTAGTGGATAAGAGTTAGAAGAGAATGAGGATTGAGTTTTTATATATGAGGGCAATTTCGTCAAATTTCTAAGAATTTGGTTTGGCTAGCTGGTGAGATACTTATACTTTCAAGCTTCAAGCTAGTTTCCAATTAACACCCCAAATTAAGGTTCGAAACATAATTTTGAGTAATTGACTTTTTCCCACCCAAGGTTTTTCTTAATGACTCTTTTCCACCCAAAAATATCAAAATACCATTTTCTCACCCAGTGTTTATATTCCGTTAATATCCAAAATATATTTTACTTTCTCAACCAGCGTTTGATGAGTTACTAGGAGTTAAGGTAAGAGGGTTTTTGTAGAGTGGAGTTTGGTGGATCATATGGTGGTGACTGATTGAATTTTTGCCGTCGGAAATTAGTTAAGAACAGGAAATCCTAGCTTTGCGATGGCCGATAATAAGCAAGAAATTAAGTCCTAGAGTGAGAAGGGCTTTGTAGAGAGGATACCGGAGGTCCAAATGGTGGTGACGAAGAGAATTTTTGCCGCTGGATTCGATTTTGGGTATTAACAAAATATTATTTTTGGGTGAAAAAGTGGTATTTTAAAACTTTTGCGTGGGATAGGGTCATTAAGGCAAACCTTGGGTGGGAAAAAGTCTTTATAATTTCACATATTTTAAAATAATTTTTCACTAAAACCTCACGTTTATTATAAGGTTTTTCAATCATTTTTTAAAATAATATGTGATAATAAAATGCAAAGATTTTCCAAGACCCATAAACATTTTTCCTTTTAATTTTTAATAATAATAACCAAGAACCTTGTTTTTTTAAAGAAATTATTAACAGTTTATTCAAAACCTTTGAAGAATATTGTTATTGTATCATGCCTTAAATGGAATTAATGCCATTAACTCTATTTTTTAAAGAAATTATTGAGAGTTTTTTTAATAAAAACTATTTTCTTAAGGTTATTTTATTATTAAACGTATTCAACTACAACCAAGAACAGAGTTGAGAATCCGATTAACCCATTCACAACATGCCACGTACACACAATCCAGCCCACTTTTATGAGATCTTTTACACTTTTCCTCAACTGTCTGTCTCTTATCATCTTCTTTCATTTCATTAACTCATTTCTCAGTTTCCACCAAGCTCACAGTCCACCTGGTAAGAATACCCTTTTCATGTTCATTTCACCGCTTTAACAATATCACTTTGTTCCTATCATTTACGACCTTCTTTTTGTTACTGGGTATTTCTTGGATTTTGTTTTGTTGATAATAATTATGCCTATATAGTACTTGTTGTAGTTGTACAAAAGAGATGGCTTGTTTTTCTGTTGTTTGCAATAATGGGTTTTTGCCTACTCAAGAAAACATTGGACTTTATGGTGTCAAAACCAAGTCTTTGATGAGATATACTAGTGCTTGTTATAATGCTTCTGTGGGGTTTTATAATTGTTACTGGAAATCTTCACATTTGTTGCTTTGTAACAATAAGTTTAGGTTTCTTAATATTGGAGAATTTGGAGTTCCCTTGTTGGGATTTTATGATTGTTGTAAGTCTCAACATGGGTTGTGTTGTAGCAATGGAATTAGGCCATTAGTGAAAGGAAGCATTGAAGATAAAGGAACCCATTTGGAGAATAGAGGTAATGGGAAATTGAGAAGGAGATTTTCGTTAAGATTGCGTCCAAGGTTGCGGTTGTTGATAGTGAGATTGAAGAGGGTTTCTCTTAGGTCGGTGTTGAATGATATTGGGATGTTTTTGAGGAAGAATATTAGGAGGGTGACTTTGTCTACTTTGATATCTGTTGCTCTGGGGCTGTGCTATTTGCTTGTAAATTTAACGACATTGCCATCACCGAAGATTGTTCCATATTCGGACTTGATAACAAGCCTTCAAAACGGGTCTGTTACAAAAGTTTTACTTGAAGAGGGGTCTCGTCGGATATATTATAACACAAACGTACAGAGTTTTGATACTACTGAGATTACAGAAGAAAAATCACCAGTAGTAAATGATTCAACTGAGAATGTGGATCATATGGCTGCCGGAAATGATGGTGTGAGAGTGGCAGTGGCAGTGGCAGTTAATTTCAATATTTTGAAGAAGTTTTCAAGGAATCAATCTTCTATTCCTCAGTGGGAGTTTTCCACTAGAAAAATAGATCATGATGAGAAATTTCTTCTTAGTTTGATGAGAGAAAAGGGAACAACTTATAGCTCAGCTCCTCAATCACCATTAAAGTCAATGAGAAATATTTTAATTACTGTGATATCTTTGTGGATTCCCTTAACCCCTTTGATGTGGCTTCTTTATCGTCAACTTTCTGCTGCTAATAGCCCAGCAAAACGGCAACGGCCCAATAAACAGATGGTTAACTTTGATGATGTGGAGGGTGTTGACACTGCTAAAGTAGAGCTTATGGAGGTATGCATCTCTTCCTTTGATATAGCATCGAATAAATAAGCTTATGTTCTCTGGTTATCATGTTCTTTCTTTTTTCCTTACTATTGAGATAGTTTGGTCTGGTTGGAACGATTATCAGCTCTATGCATGCCGGAAAGCCTTTTTTTTTTTTTTTTTTTTTGGAAGTTAAACAACTAGTATATAGAAAATATTAAAGTTTACTGTGGTGGACCAAAGTGCCAGATATTTACAAAATAAAATCTCAAAAATCCTTTGAAGAAGCATCAAATACTTCTAGTTTTGGTCTTACGGTAATATAGTATTCTCAAAAGTACTGTTATACTTCCTATGTATATATCCCAAATGTGATGTGGCTTTATTTCGAGATACACATTGATATTGCTGATAATCTGATAGAACTCCAAGCAACTCACTCAATCACGCAACACAATAAGCAAACTCGATAGAGACAAACTGAATGATAATACTCAATGTAATGCTGGATCAACTCAATATGGTATTAATAGAATAGAAATGGCAATTTCTAGAGCAATGCTCAATTACAATGAAATAGAATATGCAATAGATAGTCCCAGCAATTTGAGGAGTTGGGGACCTCCTTAATTGACTAATGATAATAATTCTCCCCTTTCCTACTTAAGCTCTCCCTTTTGTACATAAATCAATTAACTGAATTATTCCCTTCTAACTAATTGATTCTTCACACGCCACACGCCTCAAACCATTCTCCACTAACGCATGCACTCTTACGACTTTTTACTCTTATGCCCTCTATATTGATACACCATCTTGATGGGAGGTCCTCAAGGTGAAAGTGAGGGAATTGAAGCTTGATGGTGTCCGATAGCTCCCAAGTGGCTTCAAATGGGGCTAAGTCTTTCCACTTAATGAGGACTTTTTGAGAGCCATTAACCAACGTGCGGACTACCAAAACAAATTTCGGTTGTACCTATAGCTCCATGTCCTCAGTGAGGCATAAGGGTAGGGATTAGATGGGAATCGAGCTGTGCAGGCTGCGCTTAAACTGTGATACGTGAAAAAATGGATGGATCTTGGATGTTGGAGGTAGCACCAGTTTGTAGGCAACCTGCCCAATTTTCTCTAAAATGGGAAACGGTCCATAAAAATGTGGACTCAACTTTTCATTGAGTTTAGACGGTATGGTTGAAGTTTTAAAAGCACCTGGTCTCTCGGTTGAAAGGTGACATCCCGGCGATGGACATCAGCATGGGTTTTCATGTGGGCCTAGGCAACACTCAAGCTATGTTTCAGCGTATCCAAAATGGAGTTACGCTCAGCCATCTACTGGTTCACTCCTTCGACCAAGGATGGGTAGTCGGTGAAGTGTAGAAGAGTGGGTGGGTCGCGGCCATAAAGTGCTTTGAATGGTGTCATCTTAGTTGCATTGTGATAGGTAGAATTATACCAAAATTCAGCCCATGCGAACCACCTTGGCCAGTGTTTAGGTTGGTTGCTACAAAAGCAACGGAGATAAGCTTCTAAACAACGATTGACTACCTCCGTTTGTCCGTCGGTTTGAGGGTGATACGCCGAATTGAATTTCAGCTTGGTACCTGCTGCCTTAAACAATTCTTACCAAAATTGACTGATGAACACTCGGTCTCTGTCAGATACAATTGACTTTGGGAAGCCATGCAGTTTGACAACCTTTGAAACAAAAAGAACAGCCACCTCTTTGGCCATGTAGGGATGACATAAGGGAAGGAAGTGACTATATTTGGTTAACCGGTCCATGACCACCTAGGTGGGAATGGGAAAAGGCTGGAGAAGTCCTGCGGGCTTAAGGGCTAGCTGCTTATTCAATTGACAGACCGAGCAATGCTACACAAAAGCTTGAACATCCCTTTTAATGCCCTCCAATAAACCAGATTTGTCACTCGCTTATATGTTCTAAAAAAACTAGAGTGGCCTCCTACTGACCTGTTGTGAAATTCATCCAACAACTGAGGAATAAATTTAAAGGATTTTGGTAGTACCAACCTGTGTTTGTAGAGAAGACAGTCGCGGCAGAGACTATAGTTTGGGCGGCTATGGGGATCAAACATCAGGTCTTGGATGATAGTCCGGAGCTTTGCATCTTGTTGTACCTCAGCCGCAATATCATCAAATTCTGAGAAAGTAACAATAGATACAACAGCCAACTTTGTGTCTTCTCTTCGGGATAGGGCATCGGCCACTTGATTAGAGTTACCAGGTTGGTAAATGATATCAAACGTGTAGCCTAGAAGCTTAGAAATCCATTTTTGTTTTTTAGGTGTCTTCGCCCTTTGATCTGTCAAGAATTGCAAACTGCGTTGGTTCGTTTTGATAATGAACTTTTGTCCGATAAGGTAGTGGCTCCATTTGTGAACCGCGAACACGATTGCCATCAATTCCCTTTCATATACTGACTTTTGTCATGACTGGTTGGAAAATGCTTTGCTAAGGAAGGCTATGGGACGTTGGTTTTGAATTAATATAGCTCCCAACCCTTGGCCAGATGCGTCTGTGTGGGCTTCAAATGGAAGACTGAAATCTGGGACAGCCAACACGGGAACTGAGGACATAGCAACTTTCAATTTTTCAAAAGCTTGTTGAGCCTGGTCATTCCATTCGAAGGCGTCTTTTCGAAGCAACTTAGTCAATGGCTGAGCTATCAACCCATAATCCTTAATGGTAGTACCTTGTCAATCCCAAGAAACCCCTTAGACTTTTGATGGTATGTGGAACGGGCCATGATAACATTGATTCAACTTTTGCGGGATCTACCTCTACTCCCTCCGAAGAAATCAGATGTCCTAAGTATTCCAGCTTCAGCTGCGCAAAGAGACACTTTTTGTGGTTGACGACAAGCGCATGTTTAGTCAGGATTTGGAAGGCGTATCTCAGGTAATTGAGGTGAGCTTCTAGGTCTGGGCTATAGATTAAGATGTCATCAAAAAATACCAATACAAATTTCCTCAAAACGGGTCTGAAAATTGTATTCATCAAGGCCTGGAAGATGGAGGGGGCATTTGTCAACCCGAACAGCATGACCAGGAACTCGTAATGCCCCTCATGAGTCTTGAATGCGGTTTTCGGCACATCCTCTACCCTCACTCTTATCTGGTGATATCCAGATTTCAAATCCAATTTAGAAAATAGCACCCGCCAACTCATCTAGCAGCTCATCAATAGAAGGAATGGGAAATTTTTCGAGTATGGTTATGTTGTTGAGGGCACAGTAATCGACACAAAAACGCCAGTTGTCGTCTTTCTTCTTAACCAAGAACACCAAATAGGCAAAAGGGGTTAAGAACACCAGATAGGCAAAAGGACTAGTACTCGGTTGGATTATTCCTGACACCATCATCTCGTCCACCAACCTTTCTATCTCATTCTTTTGGGCATAGGAGTACTTGTAAGGACGTAGGGTAGGGGGTTTGGATTAGTTTTGGAGAGTTATGGCATGGTCAATAGGTCTTTTGGGAGGTAAACTGTTCAGTTGTTCAAACAAATGGTGGAACTCCTTTATTAGGGCAGCAACCCCAGGCTCTATGGGTTCAATCTTCTCCTCTCCTTTACTCTCGATAGAGCAAAATTTGACCACATACCCCACTCCTTCACTCTGTAGTGTCTTGAGTATTGCTTTGAGAGAGACTACAGTCTTAACTAAGGAGGGATCCCTTGCAACACTATTTTCTTCCTAGTACTATCAAATGTCATCGTCAAGTTTTTTCAATTAGAGCACACATTTCCCAAAGTGCTCAACCATGATATTCCCAGCACCACATCTGCTCCTCCTAGATCAAATGGGAAAAAGTCCAGTGTCAGCTCAACCTCCTGAATCCTCATACTCACATTCCTGCAAATTCCCTCGCCTCTGATTGTGAAACCATTCCCTACCATTACTCCAAATTGTTTTCCCTTCTCAATTTCCAGGCCTAGCTTCCACACTAATTCCTTTGAAATAAAGTTGTGGGATGCCCCACTATCCACCAAAACAATTACCTTCTCATCTCCAATCAACCCTCTGAGCTTCAGAGTCTTGTCAATTGTCATACCTACAATACAGTTCATCGACAATGCCAAAGGGTTACCTACCATGTTGACTTCATCATCAACTTCAGATTTGGGCTCCTCCTTTCCGGTGCGTCCTCATCAGTTACTAACAAAATCTACAACGACCTCCCTTTACATCAATGATTTGGACTATATTTTTCGTCACATCTGAAACAGAGCCCGCGTTCCTTCTTACTTTGTATCTCGGCGTCAATCATGCGCCAAAATCCTTCTCCGCGAAATCCTAGCGTGGGGGTCTTCATTGATCTCTCTCTTCGTTCACCAAATCTGCTTGGGGTGAGGTCTAGAGTGCGTGAAAAGGGGCTAGGGCTCCACGCATTTGAGCGCCATGGATCTGGGATGCTTCATTTTTGTGTTTTGGGCTCTAAACGAGTTGGACCTACTCTTCTCCAAAACCCAATTCTTCTCCTCTACTCAATGGGCTTGTTCAATTAGTGTAAAAAGTGTGGTTGGTTGGGCTAGGCGCAATTCGGCCCAGATCTCCTCTTTGAGTCCATTGAGAAATACCCCCATTAACAGTTCTCCTCTACCTCGCGCAAAGGTGTGGTGTGTGCCTCAAAGTTCTCCCTGTATTCTGTGATTGTTCAGGTCTGTTTTAATGCTACTCGTGCTTCGTATGCTGATCCTTTAAAGGATGGACGAAACCTTGCAACCACAGCAGCCTTAAAGGCTTCCCATGAACTGATTGGCGCTCTTGATTCAACCCACTGATACCAATTCAGTGCACGCCCCTCCATACAAACCACGACACTTCTACCTTCTCTTCCTTCGCATAATGATTGACTAAGAAATAACGATCCGCTCTGAAAGTCCACCCATAGGGGTCTTCCCCATTGAACACCGGTAACTCTAATTTCTTACTCTTCCTCTCATCTTTAGATCTCTCGATTTCTTTATTCCGATCAACTCCGCCACTGTCGTTGTTATTTGAATTCTCCCCCAGAGTAGTTTTGCCCTGATCGCGACTAGTACTGGCCTCCCTTTTCTCCTTCAACCTCATCCATTCTCGTAGCTCAAGTAGATATCTCTTGGTACTTCCCAACTCTTTCTTCATTCCCCCTAGCTCCTTCTCCATACTACCTATTTCCTTCTCCAATCCTTCAACCTTCTGTTCCATTCTTGATTTAGTCATTACCCACACAAGGCTCTGATACCAATTTGATAGAACTCCAAGCAACTCACTCAATCACGCAACACAATAAGCAAACTCGACAGAGACAAACTGAATGATAATACTCAAATGTAATGCTGGATCAACTCAATATGGTATTAATACAATAGAAATGGCAATTCCTAGAGCAGTGCTCAATTACAATGAAATAGAAAATGCAACAGATAGTCCCATCAATTCGAGGAGCTGGGGACCTCTTTAACTGACTAATGATAATAATTCTCCCCTTTCCTACTTAAGCTCTCCCTTTTATACATAAATCAGTTAACTGAATTATTCCCTTCTCACTAATTGATTCTTCACATGCCACACGCCTCAAACTATTATCCACTAACGCATGCACTCTTATGGCTTTTTACTCTTATGCCCTCTGTATTGGTACACCTTCTTGATGGGAGGTCTATCATAATCACATAATCCAAATCACAATCAGAAATCAGTGCCACATCGCTTGAGATGCAAAAGTTGGGATATAAATTTATATAGTATTCATCTCAAAGGTATCATCATGAAGCTCATGTTAAATTTCTGATAGCCTATAGTTTAATCTGGATCTTGGCATTCTGAGCTTCAATATTTAATGTGGACTACACTGTTAATTCTATTGACTATGACCTGGCATTAAGTGAATATCCTTTGCGAGGAATAGAAGTTTATGATTATATTGTAAGCCTGGAGGAGCATCAGGTGCTTCAGTTTTGATCTTACGGTAACATGGCAATGTCAAAAATATAGTCATGAAGCATGTGTTAGGCTTAATGGTGGCCACTTTTTCTGCTTCCAAATAATAAATGTGATTTATTCTGGGTCTGAGAAGAGAAAAAGGAATGAACTTAATTTTGTGTACTGCCAAAATCTTCTTGTTCAGGATGTATTTTCTTTTGTTTATATTCTGACTATTCGAATTTTTATTGTGGTAGTCTTAGTATTACTAATTAAAGTTTGAATTTTCCAGTTACACTTATTTCCTAGAG
Source organism: Pistacia vera (assembly GCF_008641045.1). Lineage (NCBI taxonomy): Eukaryota > Viridiplantae > Streptophyta > Magnoliopsida > Sapindales > Anacardiaceae > Pistacia > Pistacia vera. The sequence continues at coordinate 626,626 of NW_022196171.1, forward strand.
CACATAACAGTCTCCTGACTCTCCTTAAACAGGCTGCTGGGCCTGTAACTGGCTCATCTGATTTTGATATTTGTGCAAGTTAAATGATACACGACTGTGTTTCTTCTCAAAAAAAAAAAAAAAAAAAATGATGTACAACTGTTGTCAAAGTATCTTGAGATCTCTTTTAGTTTCTTTTTTTCTGCTAAGACTAGTTTATTTTAGATATTTTTGTGTAAAGTCCTTGAAGATATAGCGTTTACTCGTGTTCATGTTTGCATGCCATGTTAAGTTTGTTAACTGATCTCCCTTGTGGTTGGCCAAGTAAAGTTTTATTTTCTTCCATTTATCTTTATTGACATACTCTCGTCTATAGATAGTTTCATGCCTTCAAGGAGCAATAAACTACCAAAAACTAGGAGCAAAGTTACCTAGAGGAGTGTTGCTGGTGGGTCCCCCTGGAACTGGGAAAACATTGCTTGCTCGTGCAGTGGCTGGTGAAGCAGGAGTGCCATTTTTCACTGTTTCTGCCAGTGAATTTGTGGAGTTGTTTGTTGGAAGAGGGGCAGCTCGCATCAGAGACCTCTTTAGTGCAGCAAGGAAATGTGCACCAGCAATCATATTCATTGATGAACTTGATGCAGTTGGAGGAAAGCGTGGTAGAAGTTTCAATGACGAACGTGACCAAACACTGAATCAGGTAAGCTAACATTGAAGTTTGTTCATCTTTCTTGTAATTTTCTCATTTATTTGAATTAATATAAATGATATTTCGATTGAATTCTGTCGAGTAATATTTTGCTTTACAATTACTAACCTAATCCAGAAGAGTATTAATTAGTAAATTCAATGATTTTGAATTATTGCAAAAATTTCTAATGAGTTATATTTTGTGCTTCAGAATTATAACTTAAACTTTTTTAACCTGTCTTACAAGCCAAACTTTATGTTTCATTATGTTCTCAAAATTAATTTCCTACTCTAAAATGGCTTTTAACAAATCTGCCCTTACAGTTGCTGACTGAAATGGATGGATTTGAGTCAGACATGAAAGTGGTTGTCATTGCAGCAACTAATAGGCCAGAGGCATTGGATCCAGCCCTTTGTCGCCCTGGTCGCTTCTCCAGAAAAGTTCTTGTAGGAGAACCTGATGAGGAAGGAAGAAGAAAGATCTTGTCTGTGCATTTGAGGGGTATTCCTCTGGAAGAAGATACACGTCTTATTGGTGATCTTGTTGCTTCTGTCACCCCAGGCTTTGTAGGTGCTGATCTAGCAAACATCGTGAATGAATCTGCTTTACTTGCTGCTCGTCGAGGTGAGGTTGAAGTATTTTGTATGTGCACATTGCTACCTGCTTTATTTCTGCCTCCAACAACATTTTACTCTTGCATATGGTAGTTATAATCTTACCAGTTAAGTCTTCTATGATTTTTTCCTGACATCTTCTCTGAGTGTCAAGCCCTTCCTATCTACACTGACCCCCATGCTCTGCCTTCCTATCTCCATTGTCTTTTCTTTGACACCTGGTTTTTATTTATGTTGTTTTCTAATTCATTTTTTGGTAAACAAAGGAAAATTGTTAACTTAAAATTACTTTATGAAGATTACAATTCTGAGTTTCTGACCATTTAAATGGAATATAACATTTTAATTTTGGGTGTTGCAGGCAGTGAAACTGTGACAAGGGAAGACATAATGGAAGCTATAGAAAGGGCAAAGTTTGGGATCAATGATAGACAGCTAAAGCCTACTACAATAAGCGAAGAGCTTGGGAAAATTTTCCCATGGATACCATCTCTCATGGGAAGAAATGACACAAAACAGGATAGTTTGCCAGGGCCTTTAGGCTATCAAACTCTAAGCTGATGAGTATGTGTGCTTTCTCAGTGCTTTTACTGTGATTCATCGGTTTCGCTATTGTCGAGGTTTTTCTAAGATCTAAGTGCATAAGCAATTTTGATTTCTCTTTACAATCTTTTGCTCAAGAGATGTACCCATTGAAATCAGTGAAACTGTTGTGTTCTTTCGCTTTTAGCTGCACAAATTAGTATCTTTCTTTGCTCTGAGTAAGGCCCTCAGTTTCAGTAATTGTGAAATCCGCTATTGGCCCCCAAGCTAACAGACGTCCAATTAGTGAATGGCCATCTGTAGATTGAGAAGGTCATCATATTGATGATGAAGGTCGCTACCATAATGATGGAGAAATGGGTGGCCTGTGGTTTATTATCCCGTGCTTATACCCATCTCTAACATTAGGATCATAAATTTTATAGAGCATTTCAGATAGACACCGAATTAGAGCTGACTGGTAGGTTAGATATGATATAAGCCTGTGAATGTGTTTCAATGATGTTTCCCAGGTCCCATTGTTACTGTTTAAGCATATGATATATGATTTGAGTTTGATCATATGTATCAAATTAGTTATACATATATAAGACGGTCTGACTTACAAATAAAATATTATAGAATTAGCTATCATTATATACCAGTAGATAACCAGTAAATTCTTTCTTTTGGATGTAAGATGTGCTTCTGATATTGAGGTATGTTATCACCATATGAGTTCACCAATCGAACTTTGAAAAATACATCTTGCAGAATACTAATAGAACTTAACTTTTTCTTCCTTTTGTTTTTCCAAAAGTTCGTTAAATATATTGAAAATGTTATTAAAAAAAAAAAAAATGGAAGTAAAATCAAATAAACAAAACAATGTTTGCTTTCTGGAAAACTTTATGATATCTGTGTATCTGGTATGAAATGCATGGGCTTACACTAAGTGGGCAGTGGGCTAGTTGTTGAAAGATTGTGGTGATTAACAACATATTTACTATTGATTTGAATTGTCAAAAGTATCAAATATTGGTAAGTGTGCATGGATTTACATGAAAAGTGATTGAAAATGGAATCAAACTTTGACAGCAATACTGGAAAATGGATGATTAATGTTTGGCAGTTTGAGCCCCAACATGCCATTTTCAGTCTCTTGGTCCATTATTTAGTGAATACTATTCTATTTAATATTAATGATGTTACGTGGAAGTCAATATCATGGAATCTTGTTTCTTGCTGATTCTATCTGCACTTTTATATATGGTTGGCTCTGGCTGCATTTCATGTGCAGCTTTCTTTTTCCCTCCCTCTACAATATTCTTTACCACATTTCAACAAGTAAAAACATTCAAAAGAAGTGGGCAATACTTTGATTTCATGCGTAAAAATGGGTGGTTGATTCCTATGTTGATTGTCATTTTCAGAAATATAAAGTTGCACTTCTTGTCCGCATTCGTAGAGATTCCATCCTCTCGAAAATCAATCGTCTGACACTCCCAGCTGGTTGGGATTCCACTTTGATTCCCACTCTGCAGCCACGGGTCAATAATGGCGGCCACCAACTCATTTCACAGGTTTAACTTTTCCTTGGATTCTCTTTGAATAATGTGTCGTATATACTTTTCAAATGGCCTTGGAATCTTATTGATCTTGAATCTTGTGGTATATTCTTATTTAGCTTTCCACCGAGCTTCATTGGACACACACTACATTAATAATTAATTAATAGGGGATCTCAAATCCAATATGTAAAGACATTGATAAAAGAGATCAACATAATTTTATAAAACTAGTATTTGTATTAATATAGTATCGGGAATATGTAAAATTATCTTAAAAGTCTAAAATTTTGTATTCTCTTTGATGTTTTCTCTCAATGTAAATTCTATAAAACATTATACTATAACACAATCCATGCAATCGTCAACCAATTCAAGTGATACTCTTCATTCTTCCTCTAGTAAATCAACCATGCCACTCAAAGTTAATACACGAACTCAATTGACCGAAAATATTTGTATTGAGTTGTGCAAAATGAAAGTTAATACAGATAATTATTTCTATGTGGAGACAAGTTCCTTAAGACGATACTTAGAAAATTATATCTTATTACAATGTGGAATTTATTCTTATTTATAACTAGTTCAAGTTGGAATTAGAATTTTTTATGACTACATGTTATTTATTCCTATATAGAATTTACTTTTCAAATGGCCTTGGAATCATATTGATCTTGAATCTTGTGGTATTCTTATTTAGCTTTCCACTTAGCTTAATTGGACACACACATTACATTAATAATTAATTAATGGAGAATGTCAAATCTAGTATAGACGTTGATAAAAAAGATAGAATAGTTTCAGAAAACTAGTACTTGTATCAATGTAGTATCGGGAATATGCAAAATTATCTTAAAAGTCTAAAATTTTGCATTCTCTTTAATGTTTTTCTCTCAATGTAAATTCTATAAAAACATTATACTATAACACAACTCATGCAATCATCAACCAATTCAAGTGATACATTTCCTTTTTCCTCTAGCAAATCAACCATGCCACTCAAAGTTAATACATGAACTCAATTGACCGAAAATATTTATATTGAGTTGTGCAAAATGAAAGTTAATACAAATGATTATTATTATGTAGAGACAGGTTCCTTAAGACGAGACTTAGAAAATTATAACTTATCACAATGTGGAGTTTATTCTTATTTATAATTGACTCAAGTGGGATTAAAATTTTTTATGACTACATGGAAGCTATTGCTATATAGAATTTACTCTTCAAATGGCCTTGGAATCTTATTGATCTTGAATCTTCTGGTACTCTTATTTAGCTTTCCACCTAGCTTCATCGTACACACGCACTATATTAATAACTAATTAATGGAAAATGTCAAATCTAAAATGTATAAACATTGATAAAAGAGATAGACATAGTTTCAAAAAACTAGTACTTGTATCTATATGGTATTAGGAATATGCAAAGTTATCTCAAAAGTCTAAGGGTATGTTTGGTTTGTTATTTTGGATAGGATTTTGGAAATAGTATTTGATAGTTGAGTAGGGTGATTATTACGAGGAAAAATTTAAAAATTAACAAAAAAACCCATAGGTTTGCTAATTTAACTAAACACCCCAATATATAAAAATTTTATAAAATGATAAAAACACCCCTACCCACCCACAATGCCAGATTCCGGCCACCATCGTCGGAATCTGGTCGGAATCTAGCGTTACGACGCAGACTGGTCCTGCATCGATCTAGCTTTTTTCGACCAAATTTGGCCGTCAACGGCCACAAAATGCCAGATCTGGCCGTCAAAGATATGGTTGTCATTGACCTTGTTGGTCAACGACAACCAAATCCACTGTGGATCTGGCTGGAAAAGGTCAAATCAGCGAATTATCGGTCAGTTTCGGTCGTTTGTACGTCGTTGTGATAGATTCCGGCTACCACCGACGGTGATTGTTGGAATCTGGCAACTATGGGTGGATGGGGGTGTTTTTGTTAATTTTTAAATTTTTTTCTAGGGGTGTTTAATTAAATTAATAAACTTAAGAGGTCTAAAAGTAATTAAATAAAATATAATAGTATTTCCTAAATAAAGAAACAAACAGTTATTTTGAGAATAAGATTGGGAATAGAGTATGAAAAAAAGAACCAAACGGACCCTAAAATTTTGCATTTTCTTTAATTTTTTTTTTGTCAATGTAAATTCTATAAATATATTGTACTATAACACAACTCATGCAATTTTCAACCAATCCAAGTGACACTCTTCATTCTCCCTCTAGCAAATCAATCATGCCACCAAAAGTTTATACACAAACTCAATTGACTTAAAATATTTGTATTGAGGTGTGCAAACTGAAAGTTAATACAAATAATTATTACTATATGGAAGCAAGTTTCTTAAAATGAGATCTAGAAAAATTATAACTTTATTATAATGTAGAATTTATTCTTATTTATAACTGGTCTAAGTTGAGACCAGAATTTTTTATGACAACATAGAGGTTATTTTTATACAGAATATCAAAATAGAGACAATCTTATATATATAATTTCAAATTTTTCATATGCCGAATATGAAGCGATTATATAATTTATTTACATACTAAAACAACATATGATTCTGGGTGAAAATTTTAATTTATTAAATTAAAAAGTATATTCTTATTAGAGTAAAGGATATATTCCCACTCGAGATTTAGCGAAATCTCAAGTTGATGCCTGTAGTTACATTTATTCTAGAGTCCCCTCCCCCCTTCTCAAACTAACACTATTAGTGACTGTTGGAGGTGTTCAGAAATAGTGAGTGAGGTTGGCAAGTGAAGGTATAAGTTTTATAGAGGAGGTTGTGAGAAGTCTAACGGTGGTCTCAAAAGTGATTTTGGATTTCAAAATTGGTCTAAAAAAACCAAAAACCGTCAACTTGGATGCTACTAACTTGAGCCTTTTTTTTTTTAACATAAGCCCGTCTTTTACTAAAGAAAGCATTGACATACTTTAACGTGCTAACGTATGTGATACAGTAAAAATTTGAAAATCTATTAAAATAAAAAGAAATGATGGTACTTTAAAGGTAAAAATCTATAATAAATGTAATTAGATGTATCAAGTTGAAATTTTGCAAAATATCCGGTGGGATTGGAAACTGTCGGTTGCTGTTCTTATTAATATATAATTCATCTAGTTGGACATGTTACAAACACCGACAACAGAAACGGTAAAAGCCAGTAAGTTAAAGTTGACGCTTTTTATATTTAAAAATAATAAATATATTAATTTAATCCTAATATCTTTGGGGAAAGGGTGCAAGTGGGGAAGTGGAGTACTTGTTGTATACGGTTTGAATTCAATGCACATGCCCAAAAATGTGGGAGCAGCGCAGAGCGGATCTCTCACCTAAATTTGTTTATTATAATTTATTAGGACGACATTTGGTTCCACATCATTCCCACATGGATGGCCCCACACAACCTGCTTACCTTATAGAATTTGATCTCCACGTCATAGCTGATGCAGCATTGCCTCATTTTAGGAGAAAACAATGTCAATGTACACCGCTGATCGACGTGTTCTGGCTCCCACCGGACCCACCCTACTCACCATTCTTATCACATGCAACTTTTTCTTTTTTAAAAAATAAAAATCATATATATATATATATATAGACACTCACGTGACTAGGTCTATAATAAAGACGTGGTTATATTTGATTTTATAACTTATAATACTATGTTTGAAAGTTATTAGATTCGTTATTAGATTGAAATGATATTTGGCAAAGGAATCTAACAACATTTTTCAGGAATAATTGTTTAGGTCTGGTTTTAAGAAATTTGTCTTCATATAGTAATAATTATATATATATTGTAAAAAGAAATACATGCTATATTACTTAAATTAGTTGAAGATTGCATAGGTTATGTTATAGTACAATGTATTTATAGATTTTACAATGAGAGAAAAACATTAAAGAGAATGCAAAAATTTAGACTTTTACAATGATTTTGCATATATTTAACAGTGCATAGATACGTGCATGTACTAGTTTTTTAAAACTGTGTCTATCTATTTTATCAATGTCTATATCGTGGATTTGATATTCTCTATTAATTAATTATTAATGTAATACATACTTTACCTTTATACCACTTATAGTGTTGCACAAAGGATAATTAAATCAAAAAAATAATTTTTGTAACTACCTTTCTATTAAGTTATAACTTTCGTATTAATAAAATTAATATGATCACACTACTATAACCATAGAGATATTCTACTATATCTAAAATCTTATACTCCAAGTAATGTGTTAAATATGTGGCATTGACATGTAAATAAAAAAATAAAGTGATGACATATTGAATGATACTACAATACCATATGCATTTAGAATATAAAATTTGAAATGAGTTTTGAAAAGAATAGTATATTACTCTCATGAATGTAAAACTTGTTATTTTATTATATTGTTGTTTTTTAAAACATACCTTTTTTTTTTTTTTTTTTTTTTTTTTTTNTTTTTTGTATCCAGGATATCTTGATCAATTCATACGCACGTTAACTAATTTTCACTCATTAAACATCTTATAAACTCAATTAATCAGATAAGTGTGATAAATGTCATAAATGTGATAAGTGTTTCAAAGTGATTTGTTGAGATATACTTTTCTTTGCTTTTGAAAGAAAGAAAGAAAGAAAGTGTGTAAACACTTTCAAATGGAATATGTCTCGAGTCTTGAATATATTGTCATTTTACGTAATTGATTCACAATTAAAATTAGCCTTAGCCTTAGCCATGATTATCGCCGTTGAAATTGAATTAATTCCAAGACAGAAAATGTAGCACATGGGAGATTTTTTTAGGCTGGGAACCATAAAATACGAAAATATTATTTAAAAAGGAGAAAATTACTACAAAGTCTTTCTAATTTATTAATTACAAATATTTGCAATTTCCCAAAGCTTTTATTATTCCACACCCTTCATCATCATCATCTTCGTCTTCGTCTTCGTCATCATCTGAATTGTCTTCAACTTAGAATATTGAAGCACTCAGTCTTCTTTTCAACTCCTTGCTGCAATCACATTCAAAAACACAACTTCATCAACATCTTTTCAAATACATTGTTCTGTTTTCTGAAATCATTTTTGTAAAAGATTATTATTATTATTTTTTTTTTTTTACCTCATGAGTTGCCTATCAAGGTTAGAGGCAGCTAAAAATCCCTTGTTCTCTTCTGCCCGCCTCAGAAGATACGGCATCACCATGTCAATGGGTCCATATGGCATATACTTGCTCACTTTAAACCCTGCATTTTTCAGTCCAAACGATAACGCCTCTGACATTCCATACAGCTGCGCAAATTCAAGTCTCGAGCTCCTTTTATCGATTCCCAAATCCATCGCCTTCGCTGCCGCCATTTTCCCTGTGAATATTTCCAGCATTTCTTCTTTTAGGCCCCGGAAACTAACAGTAAAATCTAAATGCATTGAACATTTATATACTACCTGAATCAACGTTGTGCGTTGCAAGAACAAGTGCACCAAAGCCATTGGCGATTTTGTCAAGCATGAACGAAGCACACTCATTGTAGCATGCATGCGTCTCCTGAATGCTGTTGTGAATCGGAGATTCACAACCTAAAGAAGTCGCCACCCTACTTTCACTCGACATGTACGCTCCTCTCACCAGCTTAAACCCCATCGGAACTCCCATTTTCTCGGCGGCTTCCGTCGCAAGCAACATTCTTTGTTTCGCATCCTTCAAATACGCTTGAATTGTGTTGTATACAATTATATTATCAACTTTATTGTACGTAATCGCAGACGCGTACGTCAAATAATCAATGGCCGGTTGCACCACCGTGTCCTCCGCATCAAGCACCAACGGAACATTCCCTTCTTCGCATTCCCGACACAATTTCAGTAATCTGTCATAACCCACTTGGAGTTCGTTTTCTTCCTCTTGTGTCAACGGTTCCGGTCTCTCGAGCGTATGATACAAAGGGCTGTGATCGGAGAAAATCGGAAAATCATTGAACTTCCATGGAAGCCTGAAGGAAGAATCCTTATGTTGCCATCTCAGTAAATCACTGACTCTCTTCAATATACTCATTGGGCAAATCGCAGAGATTTTCGCAACCACAAAGCTCACCTGCACCCCAAAAAAACAAAAAAAAAATTAAAAAAATTGACGGAATGACAAGTAATAGATTCCCCTACTCTGAAGGTAGAACTGACACATGTACGGAACAAATTTGTCATTATTTACAAAAGTACTGTCAAGTGGAGATTATGTTGCCAGCGAGAGGATCTTAAGTATTGCCAAGTTGGCAACATGCACGGCCTCAAAATATTCAAATCCTGTGTTTTGTCCATGACCGATGCATTTACTGACCTGACTTTTTTCCAGTACGAACTTAATTAATGTGACCACTTAGATTGGTCCCAGTGAAGCTGTTTCTTTACTTTTCTTAGCTGGAGATGAATCAGCGATGATAAGATTTATCATTTAATTTCTCTGATAACTTAAACAATTTCCCTTTTGCTTTCTTTAATAAATTTATTATTTATTCGACTTTCCATATACCCCTGTCTAGGAAAAGATCAAAAAACAGGATTCTATTTTTTATTTTTTTATTGCTTTTTTTCTAATTATTTAGACAAGTCCTTTTTTGAAACACGCTTTGAAAGTGACTTTAAATTAATACCAGCCGTCAATTTCCAACAACACCGACCGTCTTTTAGAGGGAGAAGACGGCGGCGACGGCGGGGAACAAAAGATTATTGCTAACTTTAAATAAGAAGTTTCCAGAAATTTTTTTTTTTTTTAAATAATAAAAGCTATTAATGTTTTATGATAGAAACAAAAACAACAAACACCACCAGAAATTAATCACATTATTTGACCATTTCACCTATTAATTAGTAAAAAATCTTACCAGCATTTACCGTCAACTCGTCAAGTACTGTAAATAGGATTAATTAGATAAACATGAAACGTTACTAATCAAAAACTCAAAAAAAAAAAAACTCAAGATTACGACAAAAATTAATGATAATGATAATGATAAAGTTGAAATAAAAAGAAAATTAATAATCTTACCGAAGATGGAGCAAGCGTCTTTGCAGATTCAACAGTCTGAAGAAAGCCTCGCAAATTCTGGTCACATTCATTTGCATCATCCGTATGCTCCACTGCGTAAACCAACATCCCTCTCAAGCCGGCCTCATTAACTTTCTCGACGCAGCGTTTGGCCTCCGCAGAGGATTCGCCGGCGCAGAAATGTTCGTAAAACGTGTGTCTAACCAAGCCGGTGATGGCTTCGCGGGTTATATCGATGTCCATTAGCCTGGAATTCATAACCCACTTGCCGAGATCAACAACAGGCTCGACGGCGGCGAGGTTGAGGTTGAAAACGGAACGCAACAATTTGGCAGAGGAAATCAAGCTGAATAGCTTCTCATGGTCGTAAATGTTGAGCGGTGAGGAAAAGGGGTCGTGTTTCTCAATGGTCGGCTCCGGTTTCTCCGCAAAATTCAGCGGCGAAACGGCGCTTATGGAGGAGGAAGCAGAATTGAGCGTCCTTGTTAAGTAGCGGAGTTTGTGGAGGGGCTTTGGTTGGGAAAAACGAATGGCCATAGAAGGTTGAGATCGAACTTTTTGAAGATTTCTTTTTTAATTTTTGCTTTTGGAATCTCTCTCTCTTTGGTTCCTCTGCCTCTGAATGTGAGAAGATAACACAATGAACAAATGCTTCAACTGGGAGGAGGGTTATATAACGAAATAAAAAGCATACTGAGGTGTTAATTGATATTTTTTTATAATAAGAATAAAAATGATGTATTAGTTAAATACATTTTAGTCCTCGGGATTTGGCCCAAGTAAATTAGGTGCAATAGAATCTAATAGAAACGCTTATCAGATAGCAATTCTATCAAAACTTTTTTATTAAAAGTCTAAAATAACCCTAATCTTATTCTACGTGAATGACATTAAAAAGCTGCTAACTGAATATAACAATTATAAAAATTATAATTAAAATAAAAATTCACATAGAAGGGGTATTTTTAGTCTTTTGAAAAAAATAAAAATAATTTTACCTTACTGATAAGGACTTAAGTTTACTATTGGATACTAGTAGATGTAAATACTAAGGTGAAACTTCCAGGGGCAAAATGTATTTAAATTATCAAAAAATTATAATATGTTTCTTTTTATTTTTAAATTCTAAATATTTTTAAAAAATTATAATCATATTTGGAAAGTACCAGAATATGTTTTGGCATAATATGTTTTCTTAAAAGAAAATATTAAAAATATATTCACAAATGGTACTTAATAATTATATCTTTTTTATTAGGTAAATTATTTTTTACTGATCACTGTAACTCCCTTAAGCAATAACAAGACCTTAATTACTTAAATATATTAATATATTTACTTGTCATTTTTAAAAAACGCATATTAAAAATGAGATTTTTTTTTTAATATATTTCCTTTTTTAGAAAAATATATATTATTTGAAAATTGAAATTTAGTTGATGGACGTGTAGACAGCTGTAAATGAAATCAAGTTGACTCATGCCTACGTGGAGCTACATCGGACAACTTTGAGATAAATATTTTAGAATGAGAAAACGCCTTTTTTCCCCACCAAACAATGGTTTAAATACCCTTTTCCACCCACAAATTTTTAAAATATCATTTTATTATCCAAATTTATATTTTATTTCAATTTCAACATCGTTACGACTTCATACCACCACTATTCTCTTTTTCGATCATCACTCATTAAAACCCTTCAACCCTATTCTACCGATCCCGTCAGTCCCGATATAAAGCGATTAGAGTTTCGCAACCGCCCCTCCAAGTCAAATTCTGATAAATCCCAACCACTAGAATCCATCATTCACGCACCAAAGACTCATTGACCTCTTTTTCTTCTAAAGCCTCAATAGTTGGGACCGAGATTGCCTCTGTTTCTGCTGAAATATAAATATGGTATAAAGTCGTATTTTAAAAGTTTGTGTTAGAAAATATCCTTAAACCATTTTTGTGGATAAAGTCGTTAACTCTCTTAGAATCTTTAGTTTGCCTAATTAAATGTTTTTTGGATTTAATTTAGTTTGTGTTTAGAATGTCACCTTTAAAGCATATTAATTAATTAAATTTTCCCAAATTGGGTTTGATTTATCTTGTAATTAGATAAATTTTTGACCCTAAATTAAGCACAAATTAAATAATTATCTGAAAATACTCTATGAATTGTTCTTCAATGGAAAATTATGATTCGTTTTCTGGTTGACCGCCGGGAATAAATAATTTAATAATTTAATTTAATTAAGCTAATAAACTTAAAATTAGAGGGATTAATGGTTGGATCTGACTAGGATATGATGTTGAGTTATAAAAGGCAAATTGGGATTGATTAAGCTTTCAATTAATCAAATGCAATTTGAATTTGTGGAATGGGTAAATTATAGAAAAGGACAATAAATGATAAGGCTTGCATGAACCACCCACCACATGTTCAATAGTTCCTCTTTTTGTATTCATCTTTAATTTTTTTTTTTTTTATAAAGTGAAGGTGTGGTTTTCTTAACAAGATTCGAGTATGGTACTACTCTGGGTACGGGTGGTGGAATCAAATGATTTACTTTCGTTCCAGAAAGCTTACTATTCTCATTCAATTCATTCGGTAGGTGGGGTCGAACAAATTTCATATACCATGTTCACAATTCAATCATTAAATTCGCAAGTAAGTACCAATATGCATCCATATACAGTGAATTATTGAAATTTCGATATATTTCGAATTTGCTTTTGTGAAGCCAATTAAAAACTAGAATTCACTCTCCGTTTGTGGCTGAATAACAAATCATTACAGTGAGGTTACTATACTAAGAGGTTTTGTCTTCAAATTGCGAAGAGGCAATTATGTCACCTAAAAAAAAAAAATTCTTTGTCAAACCCAGTGGCGGATCTAGGATTTAACCGGGGGGGGGGGAGGGGGGGGGGGGTGGTCCCCGGGGCTCCACCATTGTTTGTCAAACAACTAGTGAAAACTTTAAAAAATTACTAAATCTTAAACAACAAAAAATAAAAACAATAACACAATACTTTCTTACTTGAATAAATCTATGAGAAGCAAAATTTTGAGTAAATTTATTGAGTAAACCTTGAGCAAAAACTTATTTTATTTTTATTTTTTTAATTTTTGGTTTCGAAAGATTATAATATAAATTTTCATGACTTTGTTCGGACCTAGCATAAGCTAAAGTCAACTAAAACTTAAATCAAGTCAACGTTGCGTTGACTTTTAATATGAATTAATAAAAAAAAAGGAGAATTTTCTTGGTATAAATATAGATAGTAACTCAAATTTCTTTAATAATTTTGAGCAGCTGAACGGTGATGTTTGAAATATAGAAAAGTAGTGAGTGAAGGGTGAAGAATAATGTCTTTTCAAATAGTTAAGGTTTTAATTTGGGAAAATAAGTTCATTTTCAAACACAAAACATAAAATAAACTCACAAAATCCATGTCTTTTTCCCTCAAATTAGAATTAAAAACCTTAAAAAAAAAAACAAGCATAATTCAACCCTAAAATAAACTAAATTGAAATGAGCAATACATATACCTAAAACTGATAAAACATAATACGAAGCTAATTGTGACATCTTGAATAGTGAAAGCTTCAACAACATTAGTCTTCAAAAGTTTTAAGAGCGAATAGCATAAGAAAGAAAATGAGAAAATTAGAGAGGAAAGAATTTTGAAGATAAAATCATAAAAAGCTAGTGGAGCCGTAGAAAAAAAAAGAGTAGAGAAAGTTTCAAGTTTTTAATATGATGTGTACTTGGAATATATATATATTAATAAGTTTTATGTGGACCTAAATATATATATAATAATTCTTATTTTTAAAAAATCTAAAGGTGGGCCTGGGTATATATATTAATATATATATTTTTTTTTATAAATCTAACTCTCAAATGGGCTGGATACGCCCTTGGTCGAACTTGTAATTTTCATAAAATAAGAAATAATAGTCTTTGACTATGTAGATGTCTATGAATTTGGTCTTGTGAAGTCAAACCCAAATTAGGGTCCTTGTCAAACTCTACAATCTTTATAAAATGAAAAACAATGACCTTTAACTATGTAAATGCTCATAAGGGAGGTCGAATCCCAAAAAAATCAAAATTGGAGTTCTTGCTAAACCCTACATACTTTTAGAAATAGGAAATAATAATATTTAACCATGTAAATGTCTATAATAGAACTTGAACCTCAAAATTTTGAAACTGGAGTTCTTATCAAACCCTACAATCTTTAGGAAGCAAAAAATAATAACATTTGGTCATGTAGGTGCCCATGACATAACTTGAACCCGAACCTTATTAAGCAAATGGTGGATGAAATTAAAATCATATTAAACATTTTAAATCTATACAAAACAGAGTATTTGATCAAAATCCAACTATCTAATTTGAATAATAGACTAGTTCAACAGCAGCCCTGGTCTAAAGGCCTGAACATTCTCCAATTTCAACCCTTAGATGCCAGGTGTTAAGAACCCACTTCATTTTGCATTCCACTTGTCAACCAATTGATCGATGCTTGAAGACTATAAATTATGAATGAAATCCTCAAATTAAACACACCAATTAAACAGTGTTTGTGTTATTAAGAAGAAATCTTAAGTGAAGATCATGGACACTCAGAATACAGGCTTCCAAGCTGGCCAGGCCGAAGGCAAAGCCCAGGTGAGTAGTAAAATACTATCATAATTCATTAACATTTGGAAATCAGGCATTTAGACCACCTAATTGTTGTTTGGAGAAGCGTACTCATCGGTGAATTAGGCTCGAGTCCCTTGGAAAGGGTTGTTGGAGAGGGTGAAACCCTGTCACACCTGAACCTATTGCACCACAAGGCGCTCTTTACAATTCGGGTTGTTTGGAAAGCAGCTCAAATAACTCTTGACAATAATCCTTTTTTATTTTTAATGAAAAAATAAGAAGGAAAAAAAAAACCTGATGAGTGCATTTCATTTCATGTTTCTTCCAGGAAAAGGGAGGCCAAATGATTGATAAGGTTAACAATGCTGCACAATCCGCAAAGGATTCATGCCAAGAGGTGACTATAATATTATGAACTACTAATTTAATGCTTTTTTCCGGTGTTTAAAATTAGACGAAATTTAATGGTTTTATGATTTTTATTGATGTTTAAAATTTACAAATGAAATTGCATTTTTTTGCAGGCGGGGCAGCAAGCTCAAGCGAAAGCTCAAAACGCTGTGGATGCTATGAAGAACACAGTTGGAATGAACAAATGAAGGAATTATAGGATTCCATGCAGCTTTTCTCATCAGAAATTAATAAATTTTTGAGCTTTTCATCTTTGTTTTTGTTTTGAAACGATGAAGAGGAAGACGGGATTATGTTGTAGTTATGTTTCTTCAATTAATTAAAATTGAATTATGAAGAGAAATTCTTTCTTTCTTAGAATATTATGTTTCTTGTTTACTTCATATTTTATATAACATTGGTAGTTCAACTACCGGTCGGGTAAAAGTTTCAGTGGCTACTCTATTAGTAATTGTGGAGACTTGAATTTGAGAGATCATGTTAGATCGTCTTTGGCTCTTTTACTATCAGGCCAACCTGTGGTGATTAACATTTCTAGTAGTTGCTCAACATAAAAGAAAAACTAAAGCTTTATAATCATAGAAAAAATGAAATTAAATGTTACTGATCCAATCCTTCATAATTGATCTTGTATTGTATTCGTTTCAACAACATTAAGCTTGTTTAAGCAATAATAAGTGGCTAAGAAAACCAATCCTAAAGGCAAAAAAAAAAAAAAAAACAAAAGAAAACGAAAAAAAATTACTGATTTTAAACAGAGATGGCAAATTGACTCCATGAATGATAAGCCTTGAAAATAAGAAATCATTTAAGTAATGGGAATAGGGTGTAAAATAAAACCACTTACCTTGTGGCCAGTTGGTAAAAGGGGCTTAGTATGCAACTGGGGTCCCCTTGATCTCATATTTAAGTGAATTCCATGATCTTGAGATTCGGTAAGCTTCAATGTGGGTTTGGATACATTAGAAGTTAGAAAAAAAAAATCTAAATCTTTTAGGGTAATTTTGGTATTAATCGAGGTTTTAAAAATAAATAGAATTGTACTAAATAATGCAGAATACTAATAAATTATGCAGGGGATAAAAATCATTTCCATTTTATACATTTTAGGAAAAAAGGTGTACCAAGAAATAAAAATTTATGACTTTAGAAAAAACCTTATTTTTTGCAATCACATAAAAGGGCCTGTCCAGTTACGCCCAGGAAAAATTACAAGCCCGGGTTTTTAATGCCCGGGCGGGGCCTGGGTTTGGTCGGAAAAAGGGCCTTTTTGAAAAAAAATTTGTGTTTAATTTTCGGGGGTTATTGAATATTTTGCTACATAAATGATAAAAGATAGTTACATGTAGGTTTTTGAGAGCTTTTTAAAATTTTACTTTATTGAGGTTTTCTATTACTTATAAGTGGTTATATGCAGTTTTTAAAAACACTGTATAATATATGATAATAGTGAAGACCATGTATTGTATTCATTTCAGCAACATTAAACTTGTTTGAACAATAAGAAGTGGCTAAAAGACCAAATCTTGAAGACGAAGAACTACACAAGTCATAAAGATAAAAAGAAAAAAAAAATTGGTCTTTGTGAAGCCATAAAGCAAATTCGCAAATGAAGAGTACAATATGTATCTATATACGGTGAATATATTGATAATTCAGAGATATTTCGAATTTAGTTTTGTGAAGCCAATTCAAAACCAGAGTTCTTGTTGAACCCTATAATTTTCATAAAATGAGAAACGATGGTCTTTGATTATGTAGATACCATAAATTCACTCTTGTGAAGCCAATTTAAACCTAGAGTCTTTGTCAAACCCTACAATCTTTATAAAATAAGAAACAATGATCTTTAAATATGTAGATGCTCATGAGGGAACTCGAATCCCAAAAAATTGAAATTAGAGTTCTTGTCAAACCCTACAAAAGAATTAATAATCTTTAACTATGTAAGTGTTTATGAGAGGATTTAAACTTCAAAATTTTGAAGTTGAAGCTCTATCGAACCTTACAATCTTTAGGAAGCAAAAAATATTAACATTTGGTTATGTAGATGCCCATGATATAACTTGAACCCGAACCTTATTAAGCAAATGGTGGATGAAATTAAAATCTTATTAAACATTTTAAATCTATACAAAACAGAGTATTTGATCAAAATCTAACTATCAAATTTGAATAATAGACTAGTTCAACAGCAGCCCTGGTCTAAAGGCCTGAACATTCTCCAATTTCAACCATTGATGCCAAGTGTCGAGAAGCCACTTCATCTT
This sequence comes from Pistacia vera, assembly GCF_008641045.1. NCBI lineage: Eukaryota > Viridiplantae > Streptophyta > Magnoliopsida > Sapindales > Anacardiaceae > Pistacia > Pistacia vera. The sequence continues at coordinate 644,387 of NW_022196171.1, forward strand.
GCATTCCACTTGTCAAGCAATTGTTTGATACTTGAAGACTATAAATTATGAATGAAATCCTCGAATTAGACACACCAATTAAACAGTGTTTGTGTTATTAAGAAGAAATCTTTACTGAAGATCATGGACTCTCAGAATACAGGCTTCCAAGCTGGCCAGGCCGAAGGCCAAGCCCAGGTGAGTAGTAAAATGCTATCATGTCATGTCCATGACAATTCATTAACGTTTGAAAATTGGGCATCTGGACCACCTGATTGTTGTCTGGAGAAGGGCACTCATCGGTGAATTAAGCCTGAGTCCTATGGAAAAGGGCGTCAGAGAGGGTGAGACTCCGTTGCGCCCGAACCTATTACACCACAAGGCGCTTTTTACGATTTGGGTTGTTTGGAAAGCAGCCCAAATAGCTCATGACAATAATAATTTTTTTTTAATTTTTAATGAAAAAATAAGAAAAAAAAAAAAAAACCTGATGAGTGCATTTCATTTCATGTTTCTTCCAGGAAAAGGGAAGCCAAATGATGGACAAGGTAAACAATGCTGCACAATCTGCAAAGGATTCATGCCAAGAGGTGACTATAATATTATAAACTTCTAATTTAATGCCTTTTTCCAGTGTTTAAAATTAGATGAAATTTAATGGTTTTATGATTTTTATTGATGTTTACAATTTACAAATGAAATTTCATTTTTTTTGCAGGCGGGGCAGCAAGCTCAGGCGAAAGCTCAAAATGCTACGGATGCTGTGAAGAGCACAGTTGGAATGAACAAATGAAGGAATTATAGGATCCCATTCAGTTCTTCTCATCAAAGATTAATAAATTTTTTAGCTTTTCATCTTTGTTTGTTTTTTGTTTTTGTTTTGAGATGATGAAGAGGAAGACATGATTATGTTGTGGTTATGTTTCTTCATTCTTTTTCAACTAATTAAATTTGAATTATGAAGAGAAATTCTTTCTTTCTTAGAATATTATGTCTCTTGTTTACTTCATATTTTATAACATGTCTATTAGTTGCTCAACATCAAAGAAAAATTAATGCTTTATAATCCCAGAAAAAATAAAATTAAATGTTACTAATCCAATCCTCCACAATTGACCATGTATTGTATTCATTTCAACAACATTAAACTTGTTTAAGCAAATAAGAAGTGGCTAAGAGACCCAATCCTAAAGACGAAGGAGTACACAATTCATAAAGATTAAAAAAATAAAATAAAACACTGGTCTTTCTGAAGCCATAAAGCAAATTCGCAAATGAAAAGTACAATATGCATCCATATATGGTGAATATATTGATAATTCAGAGATATTTCGAATTTGGTTTTGTGGAGCCAATTCAAAACCAGAGTTCTTGTCGAACCCTATAATTTTCACAACATAAGAAATGATGGTCTTTGACTACATAGATGCCAATGTATTCCCTCTTGTGCCAATTTAAAACTGAAGTTTTTTTCAAACCCTATAATCCTTACAAAATAAGAAACAATGACTTTTAACTATGTAAATGCTCATAATAGAGCTCGAATCTCAAAGAATTGAAGTCAAAGTTCTTGCCAAACTCTAAAACTTTGGAAAGTAGGAAATAATAATCTTTAACCATATAAGTGTTTATGAGAGGACTCGAACTTTAAAATTTTGAAACTGGAACTCTCATCGAACCCTACAATCTTTAGAAAATAAAAAACAATAACATTCGGTCATGTAGATGCCATGACAAAACTTGAACTCGAACCTTATTAAGCAAATGATGGGCAAAATTATAATCTTATTAAACATTAAGTTTTGGCTTTTATCATTTTAAATCTATACAAAACAGAGTATTTTATCAAAATCCAACTATAAAATTTGAATAATAGACTGGTTCAACAGCAGCCCTGGTCTAAAGGCCTGAACATTCTCCAATTTCAACCATTGGATGCCAAGTGTCAAGAACCCACTTCATTTTGTATTCCACTTGTCAAGCAATTGATTGATACTTGAAGACTATAAATTATCAATGAAATCCTCGAATCAAACTCACCAATTAAACTACTTCAATTAAAGTGTTTGTGTTATTAAGAAGAAATCTTTAGTGAAGACCATGGACTCTCAGAATACAGGTTTCCAAGCTGGCCAGGCCAAAGGCCAAGCCCAGGTGAGTAGTCAAATGCTATTGTGATAATTCAATAACGTTTGAAAATGGGGCATCCCGACGACCTAATTGTTGTTTGGAGAAGCATACTCAATGATGGACTAGGCCTAAGTTCCTTGGAAAGGGGCGTCGGAGAGGGTGAGACCCCGTTGCGCCTGCACCTATTGCACCACAAGGCGCTTTTACTGTTTGAGTTGTTTGGAAAGGCAGCCCAATAGCTCGTTTTTATTTTAGTGAAAAAAAAAAAAGAGAAAAAACTGCTGACTGCATTTCATTTCATGTTTCTTCCAGGAAAAGGAGGCCAAATGATAGACAAGGTAAACAATGCTGCACAATCCTGAAGGATTCATGCCAAGAGGTAATTATAACTTATAACTACTAATTTAATGCCCTTTTATCAATGTTTAAAATTAGATGAAATCTAATTGTTTTTATGATTTTTATTAATGCTTTACAATTTACAAATGAATGCATTCTTTTGCAGGCGGCGCAGCAAGCTCAGGCGAAAGCTCAAAACGCTGCGGATGCTGTGAAGACCAAATTGGAATGAACAAATGAAGGAATTATAGGATCCCATGCAACTCTTCTCATCAATTAATAAAGTTTTTATTTTTTCATCTTTATTTTTTTTTGAGATGATGAAGAGGAGACAAGATTATGTTGTAGTTATTTTCTTCTCTTCTTTTTCAATTAATTAAAATTGAATTATAATGAGAAATCTTTTTCTTAGAATATCATCTCTCTTGTTTACTTCATATTTTATATAGATGGCAGTTCACATTTCTATTATTTGCTCAACATCAAAAAAATTAAAGCTTATATCCCAGAAAAAATTAAATTAAATGTTACTGACCCATTCTTTCATAATTGACCAGTATTGTATTCATTCAACAAAATTAAACTGTTTGAGCTAAGAAGTGGTTACAACCCCCTTTGAGTGGCCAGGTGACGATTAACTTGAGTGTCTTATTCAAGAGGTCTTCAGTTTGGTTTTCTCCATTGTTAATAGGGGTGACCCAGGAGAGTTTAACCAATAAAAAAAAAAAAAAAAGAAATGGCTTAGACGAAGAAGTACACATGTCCATAAAGATAAAAAAAAAAAAAAAAAAAAAAAAAACGACGATAAAGAAAAATATTTACTGATTTTATACAGAGGGAAAGATTGACTCCATGAATGATTTTATACAGAGGGGAAGATTGACTCCATGAATGATTAAGCCTTGAAAAAAAGAAATCATTTTAAGTAATGGGAATAGGGTGTAAAGAAAAAAAAAAACATTTTCTTAGTCTTTCAAGGTATTTTTGGTATTAATTGAGGTTTTAAATAATAAATAGGATGAACTAAATAACGTGGGATACTAATAAATTATGCAAGGGATAAAATAATTTCCATTTTATACATTTTAGTAAAAAAGGGTGTACCAAGAAATAAATATTTGTGAGTTTAGAAAAAAAAACCTTATCTTTTGCAATACATAAAAGGGCCTGTTCGATTAGGGCCGGGAAAAATTACAAGCCCGGGTTTTTAATACTTGGGCCGGGCCGGGCCGGGTTTGGTCGGGATAAAGGGTTTTTTTTAAAAAGTTTCTTGCGTTTAATTTTAAGGGGTTATTGAGTATTTTGCTACATAAATGATAAAAGATGGTTACAGGTAGGATTTTGGTTTTTGAGAGCTTTTTAAAATTTTACTTTATTGATTTGAAGTTGTCTAGCACTTAAGTGCATTTTTAAGTGGTTATATGTAATTTTTCAAAACACTATATAATATTGAGTAATACTACACTGATAAACATTTCTCATTAACTTTCTCTCACAAACACGACGTGTCAACTCCTAATTGATCAGTTTGTATGAGTTCTGCCTGTCCAACAATAGGTCTTGCTTGACTAAGCCAATTGCGATCTGCCACATGGGTTACTAAGAGATGTTTGTGAGGCTAGTATTATTATATAATCATTTTAGGCCCAGACCAAACTTGGGTCAAGTTTTTTTCACATCCCTATGGATAACAACATCTTAGCTCAATTGCCGATCATAAGATTTGTTTGGTACAATTTATTGAGTAGAGTTTATAAAAATATAAATTTTATGAAAAAGTTGTTAGTTGTTTAATTAGAAAAATGAGAAAGAATTTTCTAGTATTAATTTACCAAAAATTGTTTAACTCTACAAGAATAAATTAAGTTAAATTTATAAAATATAAAGCGAATATTTTTGAAATTTTAACACTTTATATAAGCTCAAAAATGAGCTTATTGAGCTTCTCTCTTAAGCTCAACACTTTATATAAAATATATGGATAGTATATGAATATTTTTTTTTTTCTCATTTATCTTAACAAATGAATTTTAAAAATAATTATATAGTATAAATTTATTGACTTGTTATATGAAGAACCTAATACCTTGTTATATCATATACTCCCTTCTTTGTAGTATTAACACGATTACCTCTTTTTATAAGCATTTTAATTGTTCCATATAGTAAGTAAATCAACAATCTCCATATGTTTTATGTGGATTCAAAAGCATGATGAGACTGTTGAATAACATCAAAATATGTATTGTTAATTTTCAAAACTACTTCTGTAACGGTCATTCATGAATTATATGATAATGGGTGGATTAAATATTAGAATTTGACAAATAAGTGACGACATAAGCCATTATGTTTTTGAACGGTCTCACCATATTAGTAAACTGAAGAGGTATGCAACTGTGAGGTTGGTCCAGTTGATAACTGGACTCCAAATGAGACGAATTTTACCTGCAATATCAGGGGTTTGAACCACACTAAAAGCACATTGTGGTTAGGGGTACTTAACCGAGCCCTGGTTGGGATTAGTCTCATACCTTCGGGTATGAGGAGAAAAAAAAAAGTGAGAAGGTATGCGTAATTTCTCCTAGTAAAGAAGTGTAACCAACTTTGAATAATTGAATAGATAGCAAATATTATTGTCAACACTATCCCTGGTCCAAAGCTCAAAATCCTCCTACTTCAACCACATGCCATCAGTATTTCTAAAAATGGGGTGCCATCAACACACTATGGTACTGACCCATCTTTCAAATTGACAAGTATTGATTCATTTCAACAAAATTAAACTTGTTTGAGCCATAAGAAGTGGTTACAACCACCTTTGAGTGGCCAGGTGAGACGATATGAATTTTGAGTGTCTTATTCAAGAGGTCTTCAGTTTGGTTTCTCCATTGTTAATAGGGGTGACCACAGGAGAGTTTAACCAATAAAAAAAAAAAAAAAAAAAAAGAAATGGCTTAGACGAAGAAGTACACATGTCATAAAGATAAAAAAAAAAAAAAAAAAAAAAAAAACGACGAGTATGTTGTGGTTATGTTTCTTCATTCTTTTTCAACTAATTAAATTTGAATTATGAAGAGAAATTCTTTCTTTCTTAGAATATTATGTCTCTTGTTTACTTCATATTTTATAACATGTCTATTAGTTGCTCAACATCAAAGAAAAATTAATGCTTTATAATCCCAGAAAAAATAAAATTAAATGTTACTAATCCAATCCTCCACAATTGACCATGTATTGTATTCATTTCAACAACATTAAACTTGTTTAAGCAAATAAGAAGTGGCTAAGAGACCCAATCCTAAAGACGAAGGAGTACACAATTCATAAAGATTAAAAAAATAAAATAAAACACTGGTCTTTCTGAAGCCATAAAGCAAATTCGCAAATGAAAAGTACAATATGCATCCATATATGGTGAATATATTGATAATTCAGAGATATTTCGAATTTGGTTTTGTGGAGCCAATTCAAAACCAGAGTTCTTGTCGAACCCTATAATTTTCACAACATAAGAAATGATGGTCTTTGACTACATAGATGCCAATGTATTCCCTCTTGTGCCAATTTAAAACTGAAGTTTTTTTCAAACCCTATAATCCTTACAAAATAAGAAACAATGACTTTTAACTATGTAAATGCTCATAATAGAGCTCGAATCTCAAAGAATTGAAGTCAAAGTTCTTGCCAAACTCTAAAACTTTGGAAAGTAGAAAATAATAATCTTTAACCATATAAGTGTTTATGAGAGGACTAGAATTTCAAAATTTTGAAACTGGAACTCTCATTAAACCCTATAATCTTTAGAAAATAAAAAACAATAACGTTCGGTCATGTAGGTGCCATGACAAAACTTGAACTCGAACCTTATTAAGCAAATGATGGATGAAATTATAATCATATTAAACATTAAAGTTTTGGCTTTTATCATTTTAAATCTAGACAAAACAGAGTATTTTATCAAAATCCAACTATAAACTTTGAATAATAGACTAGTTCAACAGCTGCCCTGGTCTAAAGGCCTGAACATTCTCCAATTTCAACCATTGGATGCCAAGTGTCAAGAACCCACTTCATTTTGCATTCCACTTGTCAAGCAATTGATTGATACTTGAAGACTATAAATTATGAATGAAATCCTCGAATCAAACTCACCAATTAAACTACTTCAATTAAAGTGTTTGTGTTATTAAGAAGAAATCTTTAGTGAAGAACATGGACTCTCAGAATACAGGTTTCCAAGCTGGCCAGGCCAAAGGCCAAGCCCAGGTGAGTAGTCAAATGCTATTGTGATAATTCAATAACGTTTGAAAATGGGGCATCCCGACGACCTAATTGTTGTTTGGAGAAGCATACTCAATGATGGACTAGGCCTAAGTTCCTTGGAAAGGGGCGTCGGAGAGGGTGAGACCCCGTTGCGCCTGCACCTATTGCACCACAAGGCGCTTTTACTGTTTGAGTTGTTTGGAAAGCAGCCCAAATAGCTCGTTTTTATTTTTAGTGAAAAAAAAAAAAAGAGAAAAAAAACCTGCTGACTGCATTTCATTTCATGTTTCTTCCAGGAAAAGGGAGGCCAAATGATAGACAAGGTAAACAATGCTGCACAATCCGCTAAGGATTCATGCCAGGAGGTGATTATAACATTATTAACTACTAATTTAATGCCCTTTTATCAATGTTTAAAATTAGATGAAATCTAATTGTTTTATGATTTTTATTAATGCTTTACAATTTACAAATGAAATTGCATTCTTTTGCAGGCGGCGCAGCAAGCTCAGGCGAAAGCTCAAAACGCTGCGGATGCTGTGAAGAACACAATTGGAATGAACAAATGAAGGAATTATAGGATCCCATGCAACTCTTCTCATCAGAAATTAATAAAGTTTTTATTTTTTCATCTTTATTTTTGTTTTGAGATGATGAAGAGGAAGACGAGATTATGTTGTAGTTATGTTTCTTCATTCTTTTTCAATTAATTAAAATTGAATTATAATGAGAAATCTTTTTTTTTTTCTTAGAATATCATCTCTCTTGTTTACTTCATATTTTATATAGGATTGGCAGTTCAACATTTCTATTATTTGCTCAACATCAAAGAAAAATTAAAGCTTATAATCCCAGAAAAAATAAAATTAAATGTACGACCATTCTTTCATAATTGACCAAGTATTGTATTCATTTCAACAAATTAAACTTTTTTGAGCAATAGAAGTGGTTACAACCACCTTTGAGTGGCCAGGTGAGACGATAGGAACTTTTGAGTGTCTTATTCAAGAGGTCTTCAGTTTGGTTTCTCTCCATTGTTAATAGGGTGACCACGAGGTTTAACCAATAAAAAAAAAAAAAAAAGAAATGGCTTAGACGAAGAAGTACACATGTCATAAAGATAAAAAAAAAAAAAAAAAAAAAAAACGACGATAAGAAAATATTTCTGATTTTATACAGAGGGAAAATTGACTCATGAATGATTTATACAGAGGGGAAGATGACTCCATGAATGATTAAGCCTTGAAAAAAGAAATCATTTTAAGTAAGGGGAATAGGGTGTAAAGAAAAAAAAAAAACATTTTCTAGTCTTTCAAGGTATTTTTGGTATTAATTGAGGTTTTAAATAATAATGGATGAACAATAACGTGGGTATATAATATGCAAGGGATAAAATATTTCCATTTTATACATTAGTAAAAAGGGTGTACCAAGAAATAAATATTTGTGAGTTTAGAAAAAAAAACCTTATCTTTTGCAAATAAGGGCCTGTCGATTAGGCCGGGAAATTACAAGCCCGGTTTTAATACTTGGGCCGGGCCGGGCGGGTTTGGTCGGATAAAGGTTTTTTTAAAAAGTTTCTTGCGTTTAATTTTAGGGGTTATTGAGTATTGCTACATAAATGATAAAAGATGGTTACATAGGATTTTGGTTTTTGAGAGCTTTTTAAATTTTACTTTTTGATTTGAAGTTGTCTAGCACTTAAGTGATTTTTAAGTGGTTATATTAATTTTTCAAAACACTATATAATATTGAGTAATACTACACTGATACACTTTCTCATTAACTTTCTCTCACAACACGAGTGTCAGCTCCTAATTGATCATTTTGATGGTTCTGCCTGTCCACAATAGGTCTTGCTTGACTAAGCCAGTTGGATTGACATGGTTCTAAGAGATGTTTGTAGGCTAGTATATTATATAATCATTTTAGGCCCAGACCAAACTTGGGTCAAGTTTTTTCACATCCCTATGGATAGCACATCTTAGTCAATGCCGATCATAAGATTTGTTTGGTACAATTTGTTGAGTAGAGTTTATAAAATATAATTTTATGAAAAAGTTGTTAGTTGTTTAATTAGAAAAAGGAAAGAATTTTCTAGTATTAATTTACCAAAAATGTTTAACTCTACAAAATAAATTAAGTTAAATTTATAAATATAAAGCGAATATTTTTGATTTAACACTTTATATAAGCTCAAAGAGTTATTGAGCTTCTCTCTTAACTCACACTTTATATAAAAATATATGGATATAATGATTTTTTTTTTTTTCTCATTTTCTAACAAATGAATTTTAAAAATAATTATATAGTATAATTTAGGACTTGTTATATGAAGAACCTAATACCTTGTTATATCATATACTCCTTCTTTGTATTATTAACCCGATTACCTCTTTTTATAAGCATTTTAATTGTTCCATATAGTAAGTAATCAACAATCTCCATATGTTTTATGTGGATTCAAAAGCATGATGAGACTGTTGAATAACATCAAAATATGTATTGTTAATTTTCAAAACTACTTCTGTCACGGTCATTCTGAATTAATGATAATGGGTGGATTAAATATTAAATTTGACAAATAAGTGACGACTAAGCCATTATGTTTTTGAACGGTCCACCATATTAGTAAACGGAAGAGGTATGCAACTGTGAGGTTGGTCCAGTTGATAACTGGACTCCAAATGAGACGATTTTACCTGCAATATCAGGGTTTGAACCACACTAAAAGCACATTGTGTTAGGGGTACTTAACCGAGCCCTGGTTGGGATTAGTCTCATACCTTCGGGTATGAGGAAAAAAAAAAAGTGAGAGTATGCGTAATTTCTCCTAGTAAAGAAGTGTAACCAACTTGGAATAATTGAATAGATGCAAATATTATTGTCAACAGTATCCCTGGTCCAGGCTCAAAATCCTCCTACTTCAACCACATGCCATCATATTTCTAAAAATGGGGTCCCTCAACACACTATAAATCATCCTTGGAGATGAGTTCTTCCTCATCTAAGTATTTATTAAAAAAAAAAAAAAAAAAAACTGAAAGATGAACCAACTCCCATAACGCAGGTTCTCAAGCAGGCCGGGTCACAGGCCAAGTTCAGGTGAGTTTAGCTGCAATCCGTGAATGGTTCTTCTTCTTGTTGCAAAACACATTATGACTTGACGTGAATGATGATGATGATGAAACGTTTACATTTTTTTTTTTTCCAGGAAAAGACCGGCCAGGTGGTGGATAAGGTTAGCAATGCTGCTCAAGCTGCCAAGGAATCATGCCAAGAGGTATATATAAACAAACCAAAACTTATATTTCCATATATAGATGAATCTATCGTTATTGAAGCTCATGACTAATGATAAACAAATTAATGTGTGCAGGCTGGTCAGCAAATTAAGGAAAAAGCTCAGGGGGCTGCTGATGCTGCCAAGAATGCTGTTGGCCTCAACAAATGAAACCAGTGGAGGAGTAATTCCCCAACCTTACTCTTCAAATAGTTCACCTTAAGTTATTTGTTTTTCCCATTGTTTTGCTCGTCAAGAGCTGGATGTTTTTGGTTCTTTCAACTTAAAGAGAGGTTTAATGAATTGCTTCTAGTTTTTTATAATGTGATGGTCCTTCATTTTTTCATTACTATTTTTATGATTAAAATTAAGATTCTCTGAAAACACATTCTATATATCACACAAGTGCGATTTCAAGGATTTATGAAATGGGTTCAGAATATCGAGTAATAAAATTGAAGTGAATATCAGAATATGTATCAGATACCAAGCAAATGATCACACAACTCAACAGGATACAAACCATCCTGCATGAAAGAATCTACAACTCCAACAAGAAAGTAATGGATACTTGAACTGCTTAAGGAAATCTGAAAACAAAAAGAAAAAAAAAAATTACTATCTACGTCTTGCCAGGCATATTTCAGATTTTCAACAATAGCAAAGGGTCTTCATCTACTCAACACATTTGCCTTATACTATCAAATACAGGAATCATACATAGGTTCTGTATCTAGAAATATATACAATAATGTCCCCTACCCAACTCGTCTAGTGAGACTCTGAGAATAAGGTATTATTATGTATTGTTCTTATCCATCGGTGGACTTCGAATTTACTTCGAATTTTTTACACACCTCAAATAGTGGGGCTTAAAGTGCATTCGAACTCAAGATATCATCCATGGATAACTTAATTCATACTCTTTGACTCATTTCTATGGATGATATCCTGAGTTCGAACACACTTTGAGCCCAACTAATTAAAGTGAGTAAGAGATAGAATGGTCTATTCACCATGAACTTTTTCTAACAATGTTATCTAAAAATAATAATTCTTCCCATCATGTTAATCAATCAAATATTGTCCAATGAGGCTTCAAGCCTGATCTCTGATGGCAAAAACCTAAGACCTTCAAAAATATCCAAAACCTACTAATCGTTCTTTCTGGAGGGGAAGATGTTATCAATTCATTTAGTAAAAATCCTACCACCTAGCTGAAGATGATAAAAGTCAGAAGTCCAGAGCCAAAGCAAGAGAATAGGAGACATGATCTCCATGTGGCAGTTTCTTCATTAACGCTGTAATAGTCATCTCTACATCAGAAATACAGAAATAGCAAAATATTGTCGTCAGCATCCCTGGTCCAAAGGCCAAAATTTGCTCCAACTTAAACCATATTGAAACACATATCACATGGAATCACAGATGTCTAGAAATGGCGTGGTATCTACTCACTATAAAGCGGTGTAGGTTATGAGTTCTCCCTTGTCAAAGCGACTAAGTTTTGAGTTTAGTTCCTACTGTCTTTTGCGTTAATTCCAGAGAAAACTGAAGATGGACCAATCCCAGAACACAGGTTTCCAAGCTGGCCAGGCCACAGGCCAAGCTCAGGCGACTTCTTATATAAATGAACATTAACATTCCTTAATTCCAGTTCAACATCCATGATACATATTGCATATTCTTCAATCATGTAATGATGTAAATATTTACATTTTCTTCCAGGAAAAGGGCAGCCAGTTGATGGATAAGGCTAATAATGCTGCTCAATCTGCCAAGGAGTCGTGCGAATAGGTATATTTACAAAGCGAAAAACTTACATCTAGAGATGAATATATTCGCAGACAATAAATCTTCTAAATATTCCAGAAACATAAGCACATACATTACTGAAATTAAAACACTCTGTAAGACTACAAGGGGTTGAGTTCATTCAACTAACCAGGCTGAATTGTTGTTGAAGTTCATGACTAATGATAAACAAATGTATGCAGGCTGGCCAGCAAATGTAGGATAAAGCTCAGGGTGCTGCTTATGCTGCCAAGAATGCTGCTGGAATCAACAAATGAAAACCAGTGGAGTAATTCCCCAACCTGCTCGATACTCTTCAAATAGTTCACCTTAAGTTATTTGTTTTTCCCATTGTTTTGTTATCAAGAGCTGGATGTTTTTGTGTCCTTTACTTTTCTTTGTTTCTTGTCACTAGAGTGTTCTTTCAACTTAAAGAGAGCTTTAATGAATTGATTCTAGTTTTTAATAATGTGATGCTCCTTCATTGTTTCATTACTATTTTTATGATTAAAATTAAGATTCTCTGAAAACACATTCTATATATCGCACAATTGCGATTTCAAGGATATATGAAATGGGTTCAGAATCTCGAGTAAAAAAATTGAAGTGAATATGTATCAGATACCAAGCAAATGATCACACATCTCAACACGATGTTGAAAATTTATTACAAATTAACAGCAAAACAGGAGAAAATCCAGCAGCAAAACAGTGGAAGAACGGCAGAAGAACAGCAGGAAGACAGCAAGAAAACAGCAGGAAAACAGCAACAAACACAACAGCGAAACAGCAGCAAAATGGAACAAAAGAATTCCTTGTTACCATTAATCTGCTCTTGCGACCGGTTTATCAAAAGCATTGGGTGAATATGGGGGAGACGATTGTACTGATACATATCCATCCTAGTCAAACTCTGGAATTTCTCAACAAGAAGAGAACGGATATATTTTAATGTGAATCAGTTTTTTATATTTTTATATTAATTTATTTTAAAAATTAAACTTATATTTTTTGTGTCATATCTGAATTGAATGAACTTCATGCAAAGAGAAAAGGAACAGGATTTCAAATAATTAAAGAAATATCATGGAGGTTTCAAGTTTCAAGTTAGGTGACTATCTGTTTATATTTTTCAAATAATGCATATCTGTGTATTTGAATGACCAGTTATCACTTATCAGGGACATATGTGAATAATTTAAAGTACCAAATATCACTTATCAGGGACATATGTGAATAATTTAAAGTACCAAATCCAAGAAAAGTTTGTTAGAACCAAGAAATAGACTACCAACTTCAAGGCGTATAACAATGCCACTTTCCTGAAATTTCACCTATTTACAATGCCACTTTCCTGAAATTTCACCTATTTATTAATGCAAATAGTTTTGGTTTTAATAGAATTGTAGTGGTTTTTCTTTTCCATTGTACTTCTACAAAAAAATCCAATTCCTTATATAGGATTGTTGGTATCTTTTAAATGAGAAGGTACCTTTTGTAAAACCATTTTGATATATGAGTACAACCTTTTGAAGAAATATGACTTTTTGTAGAGACATGACCTATGGAAGAGACATGACCTTTGAAAGGGAAACCTTTGAAGATACATGACTTTTAGAAAAGACATGACCTTCTAAAGAGAAACCTGTTGATAATGGACATGCCCAATTAGGAAAAATGTCTCACATAGTCTTGGGTTCAATTAAAATCTTAGCAAGATAAAACGGTTTATTCAACATGAACTTTTTACTAACAATGTTATCTAAAAAGAATAATGTTCCCATCATGTTAATCAATCAATATTGTCCAATGAGGCTTCAAGCCTGATCTCTGATGGCAAAAAGCTAAGACCTTCAAAAATATCCAAAACCTATTAATTGTTCTTTCTGGAGGGGAAGATGTTTTCAATTCACTGAGTGAAAATCCTACCACCTAGCTGAAGATGATAAAGTCAGAAGTCTAGAGCCACAGCAAGAGAATAGGAGACATGATCTCCATGTGGCAGTTTCTTCATTAACGCTGCATTAGTCATCTCTACATCAGAAATAGCAAAATATTGTCAACAGCATCCCTGGTCCAAAGGCCCAAATTTGCTCCAACTTAAACCATATTGAAACACATGTCACATGGCATCACAGATATCTAAAAATGGCCTGGTATCTACACACTATAAAGCGGAAGAGGTTATGAGTTCTACCTCATAAAAGCAATTCAGTTTTATTTCCAACTGTCTTCTGCGTTAATTCCAGAGAAAACTGAAAATGGACCAATCCCAGAACACAGGTTTCCAAGCCGGCCAGGCCACAGGCCAAGCTCAGGTGACCTCTTACATAAATGAACATTAACATTCCTTAATTCCAATTCAACATCCATGATACATGTTGCATAATCTTCAATCATGTAATGATGTAAATATTTACATTTTCTTCCAGGAAAAGAGCAGCCAGATGATGGATAAGGCTAATAATGCTGCCCAATCTGCCAAGGAGTCGTGCCAACAGGTATATATACAAAGCGAAAAACTTACATCTAGAGATGAATAAAGACTAGAAGCAGTTGAAGTTCATTCAACTAACCAGGCTGAATTGTTGTTGAAGTTCATGACTAATGATAAACACATGTATACAGGCTGGCCAGCAAATGCAGGATAAAGCTCAGGGTGCTGCTGATGCTGCCAAGAATGCTGTTGGAATCAACAAATGAAACCAAAGGATGAGTAACACCCACCTGCTCCTCTTCGAATAGTACACATTTAATCAGTTTATTTGTTTTTTAGCTCATCAAGCGTTGGCTTTTTTTTTGTGTCCTTTTCTTTTCTTTGTTTCTTGTCAACGGTCTGTACTTCGAACATAATTAAAGAGAGAGCTTTAATGAATTGTTTGTAGTCTTGAGTCTTCAATCACTTTTCCTAATCTTTGAGATGCATTCAAATAATATGATGCCCCTAGTCTGAATCTTTTAACAGGTCACTGATAAAAGAGTCCCGGACAACACATTCCATTAATTCAATTGACCTAGTAGCCATATATCACACAATTTTTATTCAAAAATTTATGAAATCGGCTCAGAGTCTGGAGTCATAAGATTGTGGTGAAGAATACCATTGATATATACCAGATTGCAAGCAAATGATCATAACTCAACAGGTTGCAAACGATCCTGCATGAAAAAGCCTACAATCCAAACAAGAAAATAATGGATACTTCAAACCAAAAAAGGAAAAATACTATCTACTCCTTGCCAGGAATGTTTCAGATTTGAAAAGCAAGATGTAAAGTAAAAAATCATGCTCAAACAACTGTAATTATCTCCTGTTATAAATTAAAAAACAACATTTATCTGTAAATCACTGCAGCACAATCTCCGGAAAAAATTGACCTTCAATTCACCATTCCAATCCTTCCAACTAAGGACATTCATCTTCATAAGAACTACCAAAGGTCTTCTTATCTAGGTTATCTCAAAAGCACACGTTTACTGATTCCTAACCTGCAGCTTCAACAAGCATTACAAATCTTCCTCTTTGTTCATTAACTTTCATAGGATTGTGGCAATTGACCACACATCTACGTAAGACATTCCTATCAGGAATCGATATGGAGAGGCAAAGAGCAGCAGTTCAAGATATTGATATTGCCAAAGTATGCCAAAGAGAAGAAAGAAGGAAGAAAATTTTCTGTATTTTTCATATAGTATAAACCTCTACAATGGTTAATTTATACAATTTTTGCAAATGTAAAAATGGAAAATAATGAATACAAATAAATGTAATTATTCAATCAATCACATAAAATAGGGATTGATTGAATGACAAAATTACTCCTTGATCACAGCCAGCAGGGATCAAGGAAAAGCTGTAATGATTGTGCATTCCATATTTTATCACTCCCCCTCAAGCTTGTGGTTTGTAAATGTCAAAAACTCCAAGCTTGCTAAGTAAATATGAATGATGTCTGCTACATAATGGCTTTGTAAAAATGTCTGCTGGTTGTTCTGAAGTACGAATGTGCAAAGTCTTGATCACCACTTCTTGTATTTTGTTTCTGACGAAGTGACAATCAATCTTTATATGTTTCATTCTTTAATGGAATACTGGATTTGCTGCGATATCATTTGCAGCTTTGTTGTCACAGTATAAAAGGATAGGCTTTCTTACTTATACCTTTAGATCTTCCAGTAACCCCAAAATCCAGATGATCTCACATGTCGTCTTTGCCATGGCTTTGTATTCGGCTTCTGCTGAAGATAGAGATACTGTTGATTGTTTCTTGGTCTTCCAAGAAATAAGAGGTCCCCCTAGCTTGACACAGAAACTTGTAAGTGATTTTCTTGTCATTGGACATGTGGCCCAGTCCGAGTCACAATGAGTTGTGATATTCAATTCTTTGTCTCGAGAAAGGAGGAGTCCTAATCTAGGACATCTTTTTAAGTACTTTAGAACTTTTATTGCTGCATCCATGTGAGATTGTTTAGGCCCATGCATGAATTGGCTAAGAATGTGGACTGCATAACAAATGTCTAGACGAGTCATGGTGAGATAGATCAATCACCCAACAAGTCTTTGATACTTTGGAGGATCTTTTAGAGGTGGCTCATCTTTGGAGGGTGATATCCCACTGTCATATTCCTGAGTAGTCAGCTTTGTATTTTGTTATACTGGAATAATACTTGGCTTGCATCCTGATAGTCCTGAATCAAAGATAAGTTCCAAGACATATTTCCATTGACTAAGAGATATTCCTACTGGGATCTTGCAATTTCAATGCCTAGGAAATACTTTGGCTCTCCCAAATCTTTTATTTGGAATTGTCTGTTAAGATGCTCTTTTAAGTATTTGATGACTGCTTCATCATTTCCTGTAATAAGAATGTTATCGACATAGATGATGAGAGCAATAAAAGTTTTACCTTGGTTCCAGGTAAATAATGCATAGTCATGTTTGGACTGAACAAATCCTTTACCAGTGAGAGCTTTACTGAATTTCTCATTCCATTGTCAAGATGTTTGTTTTAGCCCATAGAGAGATTTTTGTAGACGACATACTGTGTTCTCCCCCTGTCTGCGTAATCTCGGAGGAAGATCCATATATATTTCTTCATGAAGATCACCATGAAGAAAGACATTATGAATGTCCATTTGATGGAGAGGCCAGTCACGAACAAAAGCTATTGTAAGAAAACTATGAATTGTGACATGTTTGGCTATGGGTGAAAAAGTGTCTTGATAATCAAAACCTTCCCGTTGAGTGTATCCCTTGGCCACTAATAGAGCTTTGTACCTTTCAATGGAGCCATCAGCACGATGCTTGATTCTATAGACCCATTTATAGCTAATAGGTTTTCTATGAGAGGGGCGAGGCATTAGATCCCAGGTATGATTCTGAGATAGAGCAGTAAGCTCAGCAGCCATGGCTTAAAGCTAGTGAGAGTGTTGAACAACCTCTAAGTAACTAGGGGGTTCTCATTCAGCAGAGATGTTACTGATGGAAGCTCTATAAATAGGGGAGAGACGATCATAAGTCACATAATTAGAGGTAGGATACAGTGTATCTAAAGGATCTGAAATGGTGGGACACTCATGATCCGTTGCCTAGATTGGTGGTTTTGTTTGGCGAGTACTACGGCGTGTATGAACATTAGGAGCTTGAACAGGAGATTTGGGTGGAGAAATAGATGTAGGGAGTTGAACAAGTGAATCTTCTGTAGTGTTATCAGTGTTTGTTGTGTCAAAGTCAATAGTAGGGGTGCTGGGCTGAGAAACCGGTGGAGTAGGAACCATAATGAACAAGGAATCTTGAAGAATATCAGTGTCAGGGAACACTCAGGGTGATGGTGATGGAACAGTATTCTCTGTGGCAAATGGAAAAATGTCTTCATGAAATACAACATCTTAGGAGATCAAAAACTTGTTTGTAACTGGATCATATAGCATGTAACCTTTATGAAGCATAGGATATCCCATAAAAACACAACGGGTGGCCCGGGTACCAAACTTATCATGTGATCCAAGTGTGGTAGCATAAAAAAAGACATCCAAAGACTCGAAGATGATCTAGAGGTGGTTGCTTCTTGAATAATACCTCATAAGGGGTCTTTCCATGAAGGACTCTACTGGGCATGCGGTTGATTAGGTAGGTAGCAGTGGTCACACATTCGCCCCAAAAGGAGATTGGTAGGTGGGTTTGGTGTTTAAGGGCACGGGCTACTTCTAGGAGATGATGGTGTTTTCGTTCGGCAACCCCATTTTGTTGTGGAGTATATGTGTAAGAGCTTTCATGCAATATGCTGAGGGATGAAAAAAAAGGAGAACCAACTATGATTAAAGAAATCTCTAGCATTGTCTGTTCTAACCCTTTGGACAGAAGTATGAAATTTTGTGTTGATCATGGCCAGGAAGTGTGTGATGTAGGTAACTGTTTGGGTTTTGGATTGCATAAGGAAAGTCCATGTACCCCAGGAAAAGTCATCAACAATGGTGAGGAAAAATCTGGATCCATCATGATTTGGAGTGTGATAAGGGCCCTAAATATCAAGATGGATTAGGGAAAAAGGTTATCTTGTAATGGAAGTGATGTGTGGGAAAGTAATCTGGGCTTGTTTAGCTAATGGACATGTGGGACAATGAGGTTGAGGAATAGTGGCACTGTGACCTAATCTTTGATGAAGAATAAAAGAGTTTTTATTAATCATTGCATTACAATTGGTAATTTTATTGGTTGTAATACAAGGATGAAAAATTCTAGAAGACTTAGCGGGTGCCCAGTAGTATGGACCTTTATGGACCTTACCCAAGCCCATCAGTTTCCCAGTTAAAGGGTCCTGAAATTCACATGTGTTAGGACAAAATTTTATAGTACAATTATTGTCTTCACAGAGTTTGGAGACTAAGATGAGGTTAAAATGAAAAGTAGGGACACAGAGTACATTTTTAAGGAATAAATTTTTGGATAATTGGACGGTCCCTATGTGAGTGGCCTGGTTTATGTTCCCGTTCAGTATGCAAACAGAGGTGGATGAGGTAGTGCAAATAGTGTTGAAAAATTTAGGGTGACAAATGATGTGATCACTAGCCCCTGAATCGATAATCCATATTTCAACAGTAATTAAATTGAAGCAGTAAGAAGTACCTGCATAAGATGCTGTAGGTGTGGGAGCATTATTCAGAAGCTGGAGCAATTGATTATAGTGATCCGAATTGAGAACAGATGCTTGCTGATTTCCAGAAGAAATGGAGTCAACCTGGAAAGAAGAAGAATTATTATTTTTGTCTTTGTTGTAGGAATCAGGACGACCATGTAATTTCTAGCAATGATCTCGATCATGGTTTTTTCTCTTGCAATATTCACAATATAATCGCCCCCGATTAGATCACGAATTCCCAGACCCATTGGACCCGTTTCTGGATCCATTTGACCAGCCTGTTGACTGGTTTGACCCTTGCTATGATGTGGCTCGATTTGAGCAGTTAGATGCGTTTAAAAACGCAATGAGCTTCTGGCCGTCAAATCGCAAGATGAAATTTGGGCCGTTCATCTCTGCATATAAATTAATCCCCTTCTCTTTTGCAGGTTGCCCTAGCCGCGAGTTCTCATCGCCATTTTCTTTGACTCCTGCAAAAACAAATAGGTTGGTAGATGGCCGATCGGAGTGTAACTGGCGTTGGCTTTCATCCTGCACTACCAGTTGAAAACTTCAGCAGAGAGTGGGTGGTGGATACGTGGCCAGGATTTGGGTACGAAAAGCATAAAAGCTTTCGTTCAACCCGAGCAAAAATTACGACAATCGATCGCAATCTCGGATCTTCTGGTACTGGTGGATGGTTTCGTGCAGCCCTTCAAGTGTTTTCTCAACGACGTCCAACTCATTCCAAACGGTAGAGAGCTGATTGAAATATGTTGTCACCGATGTGTTCCCTTGTTTGAGTTCAATTAGCTACTGTTGGAGAGTGTTTGTTTTAGCGAGATCGAGCTTCCCATACATCTCCTTGATGTATGCCTAGATATTGACGGCCATCTTTGTCGGTGGGAGTCCTGCTGATACGTCTGTAGAGATGCAGTTGTTGATCCATGAGCGGACTAGTGTATTGCATTGGTTCCAGTGGCGTTGGAGGTGTGGCTGTGGTGGTTGTTGGAAGGATTTGTCAAGGAAGGGTTCTTTGTCTTTTGTGATGATGGCTCGCCGAAAATCGCGAACCCAGGATGCATAATTATTAGAACCCGTAAGGGTTTGTTTGACGAGGACCAATTCTGGTCCATCAAAAACCGGTGATAAAAAACATCGCTTGGTTCAGGGCAACTATTGTCGGAGGCTGGGATGATGCGAAATGGGTACGATTAGGGATTTGGATCCGAACCCGTTTGAGGAAAAGAGTCCGAGTTGTGACCCAATATTCCAAGGGAAGTTAGGTCGAGGCTAGTTTGGGTAAAAGAATCCGGGTCATAACCCGACATTCCATATGGGTAACGGGTTGGCTCAGGCCTGGTTTGAGTTTTGGGGCCGTTTGGGATTGAGCTGGTTGGGAGTGGATCGGTTTAGTTTTGATCTGGGCCAGTTGGATTTGGGCTTGCATTTGTTTGGTTTGCTGTATTTGATTGAGTTTGCGCTGGGTTTGGATTATTTGCCATTTGCAAAAGAAAGAAGAAAAAAAAAACTAAACCAAGTTTTCTGTTTGATTTCAGGGACACAAAAGAGAGGCTTGTTTGAACGGAAGCTTAAAGACAATGCTCTGATACCATGTCAGGAATCAATATGGAGGGCAAAGAGTAACAGTTCAAGATATTGATACTGCCAAAGTATGCCAAAGAGAAGAAAGAAAAGAGAAAATTTTCTTTATTTTTCATATAGTATAAACCTATACAATGGCTAATTTATACACTTTTCGTAATTGTAAAAATGGAAAATAATGAATACAAATAAATGTGATTATTCAATCAATCACATAAAATAGGGATTGATTGACTGACAAAATTACTCCTTGATCACAACCAGTAGGGATCAAGGAAAAGCTGTAATGATTGTGCATTCCATATTTTGTCAATTACACCCTAAAAGGAGACTTGTCTTACCACTCTCATTTTACTCTCTTTCCCTAAATGGGAGAGTCTTGGGTAACATTCGTTCCACCACAGCAACTTTCAAAATCAAATAAAAGCATGTTATGTATACATACATACTATAACTCACCATTTGTGTTAACAGTTGGGATAGATTAAAGAGAAATAAACATAGACTTGGCACAGTTCTATTGAGCAATTAAATGAATGACATCATGCCATAGATTTACCCAACGTTTTTTGCCATTAGGTAGATCAAAACTGAAGAGTAATATGCAGTCTGAGATCAAATCAATTATTCAAAGATTTTAAAGAGTTTATGTTGAGTTTCTCTTGAGCACTCTTACTTCAGAGTTAGTACAATGCAAACTAGTTATAAAATATTGAAAGCGAAAAAACCACCAAGTTCAGTTTAACCATTTTTCTCTAGAGTTCCTTAAATATTTTCCAAAGAGTGACTGGTTATCTTTCAACCAGATATCAGGAAGAAATACCAAAGAGAACACCAATTTGTTAAAGCCACACATTTTTATTGACTTGATAAATGTAAATATACAAAAAATCAATATTCAATCTACAAGAGACACTATCTGATATTGGCAATAGTACCATGTCAGAGAAATATTTTTCTCACTATGCAATAGTTGGTTATTAATATGCATAATCAGAGCAATAATAATAAAAAATACAGAGAAGAGTATCTCCTAACAAGTCTAAGCTGATTTTTGGTGGCCATGTTGTAGTATACCATATACGTCGATGATGCCAGGAGGGAACGTTGGATCTATTGCAGCAGTTACAGCTACCTTTGCCACAGAAGTTACATGGACTGGAGGTATAAACAGTGGACCAATTAGCGGAATTTTGGACAGCAGTTTTGCATGCTTCGGAATCTGCATTAACCATAGAATGAATTGAAACAACAACAAATTGTTCATAAACAGAAGAAAGGTACACATCTTAGAAGAATATTCATTCATGGCCAGGAAAATCTGTAAACAATCACAAGCAACAAGTCCAATGGAGCCTCTAAACTGAGAGACAACTTCATCAGCTAAACAAATTTGCCATATAGTATCTAGAATTGAATGTACAGATAACCATAGGAACACATTAAATACAGATAATAATTCTATAATGAAAGCTTCAAATAAACAGCCATAATTTACCATCTCCAAAGGAGCCCCAATGACACTTAGAGGCAACTTCATCTGCCCCAGCCGACGAGTCCCATGAATAAAGCCAGGCCTCAGAATTACACCTGATACAATTGGACAAAAGCATTTCTTGTTACCATTACTCTGCTCTAGAAACTAATTATCAAAATCATTGTGTGATAAGAGAGGGTGGATTACACCGATACATAGCCACCTTTGTGAACTTTGGGAATTTCTCAACCAGAAGAGAATGGATATATTTTTACACGAGTTAATTTTTTTTATAATTATATTAGTTTCCTCGTAAACATTTCCAAAAATTAAACTTTGAAGAGAATTATGGAATTCTTAATTCTTATTAAACATGACTAAATACAAAGAATTTATACAGTAATCAATTGTTATTCTAGGAAGTTAATCCCCATAAATCATGAAACAATTAACTACTAATTTATTATAATTACTCCCTATGATTACTACTATCCCTATAATTATTGCTAAATACAAGAATCTTGGGATTTCAATTAAATCCGAATTTCCTACACTCCCCCTCAAGCTGGGGTGTAGATATTTTTCATCCTTAGCTTGCTTATAATCCTT
Source organism: Pistacia vera (assembly GCF_008641045.1). Classification (NCBI taxonomy): domain Eukaryota; kingdom Viridiplantae; phylum Streptophyta; class Magnoliopsida; order Sapindales; family Anacardiaceae; genus Pistacia; species Pistacia vera. The sequence continues at coordinate 666,987 of NW_022196171.1, forward strand.
TGAAATGCGGAACTTGTCAATCCTTTAGTTAAAACGTCTGCTAATTGACCCTCTGTAGAAATGTAGGGAGTGCAAATTAATCCGCTCTCAAGCTTTTCCTTTATAAATGTCTGTCAACTTCCACATGTTTAGTTCTGTCATGCTGAACTGGATTATGAGCTATGTTTATTACAGACTTATTGTCACAATAAAGCTTTATTGGGTTCTTCCATTTAATCTTCAAGTCCTCTAGGATAATCTTGAGCCATAACAACTCACAAATACCTTGTGCCATTGAACGAAATTTTGCCTCTGCACTAGATCTTGCTACCACTAGTTGTTTCTTACTCCTCCAGGTTACCAAATTTCAACCAAGGAAGGTACAAAACCCAGATGTTGATCTTCTGTCAATAACAGAGCCAACATAATCAGCATCTGTGCAGGCTTCTAGTTCCATATTTGTGCTTTTTCTGAAAAGAATCCCTTTTCCTGGAGTGCTTTTCAAATATTGCAATATTCGGTATACTGCATGGAGATGGACATCCATAGGGTTTTGCATGAACTGACTTATCACACTCCGCATATGCAATGTCAGGCCGTGAGTGTGACGCATATGCAATGTCAGGCCGTGAGTGTGACAAGTAGATTAACCTCCCAACAAGTCGTTGGTACATGCCTTTGTTAGCTGGTTTTCCTTCCATAGACTCTCCTAGTTTATGATTTGGCTCAATAAGCGTGTCTGATGGTCTACAACCGAGTTTACCTGTTTCTTCTAGCAAATCAAGAACATATTTCTGCTGTGAAATAAAGATTCCTTCCTTGGACCGAGCTACTTCTATTCCTAAGAAATACTTTAACTTCCCAAGGTCCTTGATTTTGAATTCTTTTGCTAAATATTTCTACAGAGCTTCCTTTTTTTGGATCATTTCCAGTCACTATAATATCATCCACATAAACTATCAATGCAGTGACTCCTTCTTTTTGAAGATATGGAGATAAAGTTTGATTGAAATAGTCTCTAGCCTTATCTGTTCTCAACCTCTTAATTCCAACATTGAATTGAGTTTTGACCATTTTATGAAAAATAGGAAAGATGGTGCTCACATCAGATTTTTGTTTTAGCAAATAAACCCACGAAACTTGAGTGCAATCATCAATGAACGAGACAAACTAACGAGCCTCGGAGATGTTGGGAACTCGAGATGGACCCCAAATATCACTGTGGATTAAGGAAAAAGGAACCGTAGTTCTTTTATTACTCGAAGGAAAGGAGACACGTCGATGTTTAGCAAATTCACAAACATCACAGTAAAACTCATTTACATTAACATTCTTAAACAAGGATGGAAACATAACACGAAGAATACTAAAGGAAGGGTGTCCAAGTCTAAGATGATGAAACCATATTTGGTCATTATTGGAATGAGGGTTGTTGGACAAGAAAGAGAAAGGTGGTCTATTCCCATCGTTCACTTGCCTGTTGGGTAACTCAAGATAATAAAGACCTTGTCTTACCTTAGCATGTCCAATCATCATCTTCGTACCTTGGTCCTGAAATGTACAAGAAATAAGAGAAAACACCACATTGCAGTTTAAATCTTTTATAAGTTGATGAATAGACACAAGATTTGTAGATAACTTAGGTACATGTAGTACATTTTTAAGAGTTATGGATTGACTTAGAATAATGTCTCCCTGGCCAGCAACAGTGGCCAGAGATCCATCAGCGATAGATACTTTTTGGTTGCTAGGACAGGGATAGTATGTGAGAAATTTGTGTGAAGAATAGGACATATGGTCGGTTGCCCCGGAGTCAATAACCCAGGAATTTGAAAAATCTAAACTAGAGGCACTTAAAGCATATAAGGAATAAAGTTTACCTAAATTTGCTAGGGAACAGGTACCTGTAGACTTTTCTAATGAATCAAAGAGTGACCTCAGCCTTCCAATGTCTTCTTTGTTAAATTCATGCTACTCTTCACCACTGGAATCATGTGACTTGTCCTCTCTAGATTGAGTCATATTCGCTTGGCTTCATTGTGTTCCTCTTCTAGGACCTTTATTCCATTGAGAACTTTGTGGTTTTCCATGAAGTTTCCAACATTGCTCTTTGGTATGGCGAGGCTTTTTGCAATAGTTACACCAGAGGTTATCCTTGTTTGAGGACCGAGACTCTATTCTGCCAATTTCTAAATTTGTAGTATTGTAGGCAGATGTCTTTTTAGTATTAAACTTCAGGTTCTGATCATTGAATTTTCCCAACATTGCTGATCTTTCAACTGTTTGAGAGTAAAGCATAACTCCCCTTCGACTTTCTTCAACATTGATGATAGAGATGGTCTCATTCAATGAAGGTAAATCTTCTTTACCTGATACCTGAACTCTCACCTGATCAAACTCAACATTTAAACCAGTGAGGAAATCATTAATTCAATCCTTTTCAATGAAATTCTTTAACGCAGCTGCATTGTTGCTGCACCTCAGCTCAAGGCACCGATAATAATCCATCTCTTGCCATAGATTCTTCAAGAGATTGGCATACTCCGTGACTAAGCGATCTCCCTGTTTGATGCCAAAAATTTTAGTTTAATCTCATAGATTTGAGCACAATCTCTTACCTTAAATAAGTTTCTTTTGCCGCTTCCCATATTTCTTTAGACGTTGGCAGAAACATAAACGTATCACTGATTTCTGGTAGCATGGAATTTCATAGCCAAGACATGACCATGGAGTCCTCTTCATCCCAAGAGTCAAATTTAGGATCTCCCTTCTTGGGTCTAGTACCAAAGAGATGACTCAATTTTCCCTTCCCTTTTAGAAAGGTCCGCACCACTTAAGACCACTTCCTATGATTTTTTCCATTCAATCTGTAAGTAGATTGAATAGTAGGTAGCTCTCCTGTTGTTTGGTTAAGAGTCATTGCTTCAGACTGGGAGGTAGTGGTTTTCTCGGTTGTGGAAGACATATTTTAGCAATGAAGGCTAAACAGAAAAAGAATAAGAAAAATACAGGATACAAGCAGGGCATGAAGGATCTTGGCAATGAAGGCTTGTAGGATGAGATTTCTAATCCCAAAAAAGAGCTTAAAGCTCTGATACCATGAAGAGAATTATGGAATTCTTAATTCTTATTAAACATGACTAAATACAAAGAATTTATATAGTAATGAATTGTTATTCTAGGAAGTTAATCCCCAGAAATCATGAAACAATTAACTACTAATTTATAGCTAATTGATTATAATTACTCCCTATGATTACTGCTATCCCTATAATTATTGCTAAATACAAGAATCCTAGGATTTCAATTAAATTTGAATTTCCAACAAACTTATGTTTTTTATTATGTCATATCTAATTCCGGCAGTTGAAGGGACATCATGCAAAGGAGCAAAGAAACAGGATTTCAAATAAAAAAGAAATCAAGAAGCTTTCAGCTTAGGTGACTTATCTTTTTATATTTTTCAAATAATGCATATATCTATCTTTGCATGACCAGTTCTCTCTTAATTGACAATTCTGGACAGCAAATGTTTTTAATTAACTGAGTAAAATTCCCACCACCTAGCTGAAGACAACAAAGTCAAAAGTCTAGAATCAAAGCAAGAGAAAATGAGACAAGACCTCCATGTGGCAGTTTCTTCGTTAACTCTATCTTAGTGGCTCTCTGCATCAGAGTAAAGAAATATTATCAACAAGGGACTAGAGAGGAAAAAGGAATCTCCAAATCTCCAAGTGTACCACGTAACTGATTCATTAAGTTAAAACTGACTTTGGTAAAGCAAAAAGTACTGCTATCATGATTGGTCAATAAGGTAACGAGAAAATATGAAAACTACATGATTATTGTTGATGCTTGATTTTGACACCAATGACTCGTACGTGCAAAGTGCTAAGCGGATTTAGAAATTACACGTGATATGGAAATATGCAATGAAAGAATAAATGAGAAGCGGTTTTTAAAGTGGTTCGGGTGCTCAAAAGCAAATCCTACATCCACTATGGTTGTATTAATGGGTGGTTATAGTCAAGTTGCGTACAACAAGCTGAATTACAATCTAGAGAGAATTTAAATATAGAGGGAGAGAGAGAGTGTGTGTGCTTTTGAGGACTAAAGATGAGCCAATCCTATAAATTAGAGAGGAGCCCTCTATTTATAGTTGGGTGATTCAAGGTAGTAATCATGATTCTGCAGTCGGGTAGGTGTGGGACAATTCCTAACCTGCTTCCCATTGGTTGTCTGTACGGGAGACATCCTTAAATCGTGTAGGGCTTGGGCAGGTAGACAATTCCTAGCCACTCATAAGCCTGGCCTTCACCTGCCGCACTGACGATAGCCTTACCTCTTATATCCTTGCACAACATGGCAACATCTAGATGGCACAAAGCCTTCTTGAACTCTGATTGGCCCTTACTGGTGTGAGCTTATGTCAGCCCTAATTTATTAGGCATAACAGAAGCCCCCCAGTTTTTAAGGTTTAAGGATTGAACCTTGAGAACTTCATGATTATGTCATGGCTTGACTTATCCTTAGTGACGCCGAATTAAGTTGTATGAGACGAGCAGTTAAGATAATGTGAAACTAGTGGTTCAACCTGACCATCAAGCTATAAGGAGGTCGCATCATAGGTCTCTAAGAATAGTATAAGTAACCTAAGGCTGCCTTCTCCCACAGGTTGAGAAACCTAGGTCGAACCCTACTAAGTGTTATACCAACATGCTTTGAATTTCATCTATCACTCGTGACTTGAAAGTACTTAGCACATTTTTAATGAAAACTAGGAATCACATCATTTCGAAATCGATACACGGCGAAGAGTGTTTTACTCAAACGACCTCTTCAGATGCTATCCGTTGCACTTGACAGCTAGTTTGGTCAATAAAATAAACTTTATTCTGATAGACATGTCTATTGCGTAATAAGTGTCAGCCATGCGCATTAAGTGTAAGCCATGCTGAAACGACATTCCCTTTCAGAGCATTAAATGTAGATGATGGTGCATTTAATGTGGAGGAGGTAACTGCGTCGATGCTTGGTTGCTCCAATAGAGAGAAACATCGATTAGCATCCACAAAGCGTGAAGGTTACTCTTCACATGGATTAACGACACGTGATCATAATCAACAGCGAGAAACGTATCTCACCCAAGTGTCGCTTGCTTAGGGAAACCAATCGTCGCCATTCCCCCTATAAAACCCCAGGTTCACCTTAAGTTTTATCACATAACTCATAATTTCAGAGAGAAAAACAAAACTCTTGCACTCGAGAAATTAGTCCGTTCTTCTTCCAGTTGATGCTCATTCTTCATTACGACAGGAAGTTCACTCCCAACAGTCAATAGGTAAGAAGAGTTTCTCCTTCGTTTTCTTCTATTATTTTTGTTAATAGCTTGACTTTACGGTAATGGTGGGTATGAACTGCCTAGTAAGCTTACATGGTGCAAATTTCTGGACAGTGGTAAGAAGAGAACTTTTTTCTTTATAAAAAGTGAGAACTTAGGGCACGGATCCTTGGGAATTCATTCCCAAAGGTTTTTAGGGTTTTTCTAGGGGTTAAGGAAGGTAGATTAGAGTTTCTTTTGCTCTTCCACCTCATTGTGCGGAACACTATATGGAAACTGAGTTATCTTTGCATGTCGCCCCTTTTTCTGACTTTAGGGGCAATGGACACTTCAGCAATCAGAGCAGTCGAGGGGACGAGCTCGCAGGTGCTAGGCACCTCAATAGGTCCTATGCAAGAGACATTATCAGTGGCCACCTGAGACGAGATATAGAAAGTGGTGGACCAGTTCACGCTTAGCGTGGATGTCTACCAGCATAGGATGTACACAGGTCGAAATCTTCCAAAGGAATGGCTGCGATCTCCGAGGCGATCTTTAAGTGTGGGGCATTGATACCTTTTCACCCATTCATTAGATTGATCCTCGACCACTTTGAGGTTACGCCATTACAATTGACACCTAATGTGTGTATGATAGTGGTTGCTATGTATATCGCATGTGGTGAAAATGGTCATGGCAAGCTGACAGCGCTAGAGCTCGCATGCGTTTACTATCTAAAGAAGAGTAAAGATAAAGATTCTTTTTACCTCTCAAAGCCATCCATGATTGAGGGAGGAATATTTGGTTACCCCAGTAATGTCGGGGCTTATGAGACCAAATTTTTCTTTTTCAAATATGATGGTGTTTGCCAATTTAGGGAGCCAAATAGGTTTCCCATTCCTTTAATTTGTGAACTATCCCTTTTTTCTTCAGCTTCTTTTATATTTAACGAACTTTTTGTCTTTTTGTAGAAAATAAGATGACCAGATTGATGGCTCTAACAGACTTTAACCAAATTGTGACATTAGGTCATCTACCTGAGTAGAGTCGCAATGCGAGACTACTCGTGACTACTGCCAACTTACGAAAGTATGGTTTTTTCAATCCAGAAGCATCTTTGGAACCCTTAACCCATAAGTATCTTCACACTTAGAACCCTTATCTTTTGCCTGAGGTGACCTTTTTGCTAGCATGCTTTCATGACATGTAGCGACCATGCCACCCAGGGTTCCAAGGCCGTCGACGAGGACTAGGGGGTTCGTATTTCCCTAGGTCGACCCGATCGAGCCAACCAATATGATCCCCAGCGATATCCCCACAAGAGGGATACAAATTGGCACTGAAAGGCGAACACCCACAAAGCAACATGGAGAAGCTTCTCAGCCCGCAACAACTCACACTACTAAGCAGAAAACCAAGAAGAGGAAACATCTGCTTGCTGAGGAGGAATCAGAGTCCGAGCTGGAGAGCTTTGGGATACCGCTGGAGGGATTGCAGCCTTACCAGGCTTTTCGCTCTAGGGTACCCCCGAAGAACGCGCCTTGCACTTCAGCGGTCCTCGAGAGCTCTCACAAAAGAGAGAGGGAGGTCGCGATTGCCCAAGGAGAGCGGGCAAACAATGGGTTGACGAGGTGCCGCTTCCTCTAGGGTCAAACACGCCTGTGCTGGATTCCATGGGTCAACTCCTAGAGCATCTACAGTTGGTGGTGTATACTTTGCTGGAATGCCAACTGCCTACGGCCTTCGAGGAGTTCGTTGCTTTCTGACCGGTGGACCTGGTGGCTACTACACTTCAACTGCAAAGCTAGGTAAAACAACTTGTTCTTGTCGGGGTTTTCTAATATCAGTTGATTTTCTAACTTTTATGATTTTTGGGAAAATGAAGGCTAACTCTTGTTTCTTTTCTCATACAGTCCTTGCTCGCCTTACATATGACTCAACAGAAGATCGATATGGACTCTCTTGGAAGGTTCCACGAGCTGAAGAAAGAAAATACCAAATTGAAACAGGACTTCGTGGCTCTAGACGCAGAGGCAAAAGCAGTCCACATTCAGATGAATCAGTATTTGGTAGAGAGAAATTCTGCCCTTTGCATAGTGAACTTCCAAAAAGCCGAGCTCGAGAAGAGAGGCGAGGAGAACAAGGAGCTCCAAAGGACAGTGGCCAGACTCACAAAAAAGTGTGGCAAGAAAGAGAAAGAGCTTAAGGCAAACTCTAAGCGTGGCATGAAGGCAGAGGAAAACTCTAAGAAGCAGAAGAGAGCTTTGGAGGTGGATCTCGAGCTGTTCTGAGGGCGAGTCACTTCATTAACTAAGCAAATGAAGCAGTAAAACCTTGAACTTGAGAGGAGAGCCGCTGATTGGGCAATACAGGCCATCTATAACTTGCGACCAAGGAATCTGATGATGGACCTCTTCGATCTTTCGAATGAATATCAGGACATCCTTGCTTCCGTGGCTCAAGCTGATGATGCCGAGGAGGAAAAGGGACAAGACCCTCCTCCGGAGGATAACCAACCGGAGGCATATGTCCTTAAGGCCCCAGCAGCTGATCAGACGATCGACGACCAACCGACAGATACAGAGGTCGCATCCGCAGAGCTGAAGGTGGGGACTAGGTGGGGGCTAGTGATTGCCTCTTCTGTTTTTGCATAGCTTTCCTTTGGACTCTTCCTCTTTTTCTTTTTATCTTTCCGCTACCCATTGTATTTATTTTGACATTTATATAAGGAATTTTTTTGGCCATTTGCGATAGTACTTCTATAATTTGAGCACTTTACAAGACTAATATTATACATTTGATCAAAAACTTGAAAAATATTATAATGAACAAGATCATTCAAAACAACATAACACAAATATTCCTTCAAGATAAAGCAGAACGATCTTATTCATAAAGATTACAAGGAAAACTTCACAAGCAAAAGAAATGTATAAAATTAAGAGTGGGTTCGGAATTACTGGTAATAGGGGGGAAGATGTTCAGCATTCCAAGCTCGCGATACTTCAAAACCGTTATGTAATGCCCATATTGAGGTACATAGTTATACTTATGCCCCTATACCCTTAGTTAAATTTATTAAAGTTATCTTGAACAAGTGTGAAGAAAATCCCTTAAAATTTCATTAGGGGTAAAATTGTCTTTTCACTCATAATTAGTTGAAAATGTAGGGAGTGAAAAGAGATACAATTTCATGGAGAATGCAATAAAAATGAGGGCATTATGGTAATTGACTAAGAGACATAGATGGAATTTCATAGAAAGTGCAAGGGTAAAATGGGAAACTATAAATAATATTGTGTTACATCAAGAGTTGAAGAATGAAACCCTAGCCATTCTTCCTCCACTTTCACGCCACCTTCATCCCCAAATTCTCTCAATTTCTTAAATTCTTTTTCAAGGGAAATTCATAGATTTTGGGTTATTTTTAGTGCAATTTCAATCCCAAGCATCCTTAGGTAAGATCCTTGTACTAAGATATGAGTTTTAATTTTTAAAGTGTTGAATTCTTATGATTTGTCTTCGTAGGATTTAAGAGAAAGAGAGTTAGATCAAAGAAGACTACTAAAGTGTTGGATTGCTCACATCTAAGGTAAGTAAATCCAACCCTAGTTATGATTGGAGTAATATTGTGTAGAGAATTTCTTTTATGCATATATGTGTTTATATATGAAGAATTGTTGATGGTGTGGATGTTGAATGAGGATTAGAATTCATCCATAAGAAGTAGTGTTTGTGTACTAGATGTTTGATGAGAGTTTGGATGAATTATGGAAGAATTGGAGGTAGAATTTAAGGAGTGTAAATCCTGGACAGGTTTAGCGTTAATCTTAGAGAATTTTGTTCCAAATTTTGGTGGCTTGGAAGAGAAGTAGAAGTGTAACCAATTTGGAGCTTGTGTGTGCACATAAATTGTTTGATGAAATGTCAAAGAAAAGTGCATGTATGAGTATGATTATTTGTTATCTTGAGTGAGTTTGTAGATGGTAGAGAATGACATGTTTACATTCCATATTGCATTGTTGCATCTAAACATGTGAATTTAGAAAGAATTATAAGCATGAGCCCATCTACGTGCATACATACTCATAAGAGCATTAAAAAGCATTAAAGAACATTAAAGAGCAAATAGAAAGAAATGAGAATATTAAAGAAGTTCATATCTGAATTTTTATTTAAAGAAGTGTAAAAAGATAAAAGAAGAGAAGGTTGTTGCGATGGGGAACCCGTGAGTGACATAGCCCTGCATGCACGCCGTCTTTAGTGAGCGGCCTCAGAATTCAGAAAGAAGAATTGTACAGTCCCTTAGAAGTGCATGTGGATGAGGACTGTACCCAGAATTAGAGAATACACTCACACAACCAGGGTTCCAAATTCATGCCTCAATCGAGTCCGATCGGCAAGAAAGAAAGAAAGAAAATAAAGAAAGAAAGAATAGAAAGAAAGAAAGAAAGAAATACAGAGAAAAGAAACAAAAAACAGAATAAGAAAAATAGAAAAAAAACAGAAAAGAAAATGCACATCTTATGCATTTGTGCATTTGCATCACACTTATGCATGATACCATGCCTACTATCATGAGTAGTGAGAAAATTAGAAATTGAGAAAAAACTGAGAAAGAATAGATAAAGAATAAAGAAAGAATAGAGAAAGAACAGAGAAGAACAGAGAAGTGTGATGTAAGAAAAAAAATTCAGAATTTAAGCAACGGAGAGAGAAGGGTAGCATAGCGGGTTTACTTGCTAAGCAATTAGTGCTCATCCCGTTGTTTTCAATGTTTTTTTTTGCAAGTAGTAGGTGAGATCCGGTCACTTAGAACGTCAAAAGGTGGAAGGTTTGGCAACACTGTCAAGTTACTATTTTGTGACTTTATTATATTATGTAAAGATTTGTATATAAAGAAAAATTAGTTATGGGCCCATTATTTTATACTCATCTACATTCATATTTTCTTATATATATTTAGTGAGTTTTACTGTTATTTTACGAGTATACTAACTAGAAAGAGAGTATTACACTTTAAGCCTCTTGAGGTGATATGTTCCAAGTCGTTTTACCTTAGTGATGCGGTATGAACCCTCCCAGTTAGGTCCCAATACCCCCGCACTTGGTTCCCTTGTACCGAAAAGGACTTCTTTCAAGACCAGGTTGCCATCCTGAAAGTCTCTTCTCCTGACCTTAGAGTGGAAGAACCTTTTTGCACGCTGTTGGTAGGATGCTATCCTTAACCAAGCCTTGTCACGGTTTTCTTCAACTAGGTCTAGACTTGCATGTAGAAGTGCTTCATTGTCTCTTTTATTGAATAGGTCTCTCCGAAGTGAACCAGTCCCTACTTCCACTGGAATCATAGCCTCTCAGCCATATGCTAGCAAGAAGGGCGTTTCCAAAGTAGAGGTTTTCAGAGTTGTTCTATATGCTCATAGAACTTCTAGGAGGTCATTGGCCCAATTGCCCTTGGCAGCGCCAAGCTTAGCCTTTAGTGTGTGCTTGTGGTTTTGTTAACAGCATCAACCTGACCATTGGCTTACAATCTTACGACTGAGGCGAACTTTTTATGGATCTCCAGCTCATTGCAAAACTGCTTGAATTCCTCATTGTCGAACTACTTCTTATTATCAGAGATGAGTATATGAGGAATCCCGTAGCGGCACAATATATTCTTGAAGATGAAGTCTTTGAGCTTCTTGGTAGTGATCGTGGCCAAGGGTTCGGCCTCGACCCATTTGGTGAAGTAATTTACCGCAACCACAACATGCTTGACGCCTCCTTTTCTAGTTGGCATGGGCACAATGAGACCAATTCCCCATATAGAGAATGGCCAGGGGCTGGTCATTGTCGTTAGTTGGTGGGAACAAGCATGTGGGATGTTCGCAAACAGTTGGCACTTGTCACACTTTTTCACAAAGTTTAAAGTGTCTTCTTGAAGTAAAGGCTAATAGTATCCTTGGCGGACAATTTTATTGGCAAGGGATCGTGCGACGGTATGATTACCGCAGATCCCTTATGTATCTCCCTTATAATGTAGTTTACTTCTTCGTCGGTTACACATCGGAAGAGAAGGGCGCTAAACCCTTGCTTGTATAACTAATCTCTGACGAGCGTGTAACAAGCAGCTCTCGTGCGTAGGATTTTTGCCTCAGTCTTGTCACTAGGCAGAGTCCCATCTCAGAGATACTGAATGATTTGAGTCATCTAAGAGATAGATTTTGTTGTAGCTATGGTTTGCTTAGGCGAGCTGATACTAGGAATCTCTATGTACCAAATTGGAATACTTTCTGGCACATCTAAGTCTAGCGATGAGCCTATTCTTTCCAAGGAGTCTGCGACAAAGTTATTGTCTCTCAGAATTTGCTTGATCATGAAGCGCTTGAAAAACTTAAGTGCGGCCTTAACTTTCTTCAAATACCAGATCATGTTTTCTTCCTTGGCTTGATATTCTCCTAAAATTTGATTAACAACTAGCTGGGAGTCATTGTGAATGATGATTGGGTCTGATCCCATTTCCCTTGCTAGTTGTAGACTGGTAAGTAGCGCTTCGTATTCGACCTTACTGTTCGTAGCTTAGAACCCAAATCAAAGAATTCCATGAATGCGAGTCCTTTTAAGAGTGAGGAGGAGAAGACCTACCCCAGCTATTTTCCTGTTCGAGGAACCATTGACATAGAGGCTCCAAGTTGATAAGTTCTGAATGGTTTTCTGGATGACTTCGCTGGCTGACTGTTTGGATTTTTGATTTGACTGGTACGAGAATTTGAAATAAAATCAGTAATAGCCTGTCCTTTGACGATTGCCTTTGGTCTGTAATGTAGATCGAACTGACTCAATTCCATTGCCTATTTGAGTAACTTTCCCGAAGCTTCCGACTTCTAAAGAACTTGCTTGAACGAGTAGTTGGTCAGAACATGGATTGTGTGGGCATGAAAATAGGGTCGCAGCTTCCTGGAGGTGATCAACAGGGCATAAGCTAATCACTCCATTTCTGGATACCGCATCTTGGCATCCAGTAGTCGCTTGCTCGCGTAATACATTGGCCACTGAACTCTGCCCTCTTCTCAAATGAGAGTTGCACTGACCGCATACTGAGAGGCGGACAGGTAGAAGAATATAATTTATTTGGGAAGAGGCTTGGATAGAAGAGGCGACTTTCTGAGATGTTCTTTTGTACTCTGAAAAGCCTGCTCATACTCTAGAGTCCACTCAAACTTTGCCCTAAGTGTATTCAAGAATGGCAAGCAATAATCTGTTGCCCTCGATATGAAGCGGCTAAGAGCCGTTATCCTCCCATTTAGGATTTGAACTTGTTTTCAGTTGGTTGGACTTTTCATATCAAGGAGAGCTTGGATGTTCTCGGGGTTGATTTCGATTCTCTTTTGGTTAACCATGTACCCTAGAAACTTTCTTGAGGATACTCCAAATGAGCACTTAAGAGGGTTGAGCTTTATTTTGTACTTTCGGAGTACATTGAACATCTCATCAAGATGCACTATGTGATTTGAAGCAACATGCGACTTGACCAGCATGTCATCAACATAACTTCCATCGACTTTTCGATCTGTTCAGAAAACATATGGTTAACCAACTGCTAGTAAGTTGCCCCAACGTTTTTTAGGCCGAAGGGCATAACCCTGTAACAATATAGTCCCCGATCTGTAACGAACGAGGTATGCTCTTCGTCAGGTACATACATCAGGATCTGATTGTACCCCAAGTAGGTGTCTATAAAGGTCAATAGCTTGTGCTCGGAGGTGGCATCGAGCACAAGCTGGTCGATCCTTGGCAAGGGAAAACTATGAAGTTGACACAGGTTCGGCACTTGCTATTGGGCTTCTTTACCAAGACCGGATTGGCAACCCAGTTCGGGTAAAATGCCTTTTGAATAGACCCGTTTAAAAGGAGCTTATCTACCTCATTTTTCAAGGCAGCATAACGCTTAGGGTCCATGGCTCTTCTCTTCTGGCGAACCGGCTTGACTGCACTGTCAATGTTGAGTGCATGACATATTATATTTAGGCTAATCTCGATCATATCAGCATTAGTCCATGCAAAAACATCGACATTCTCTCTAAGGAAGCTCGTCAAGCTTTTGGCAAGTTGGGGGTTAAGATTACTCCCAATTCTCAGCACTCGAGTTGGCTAATTTTGATTAACTGATATCCCATATAGGTCCTCAACTGGCCCACTATAAGGGCACTCCTAGATGCAAGGATCCATGTTGTCCTCTACTGGGTCGGGTTGTGGCTCAATCTTGCTGATTGCTATAGCCTGCTCGGGTATGCCTATTTGCCTTCCTTTTCCCTTACATGCCATCTGCATTGCTCTTATGTAGTAGTCGTAAGATTTGCGTTGAGATCCTTTTACTTCCCCAATACCTGTCAGAGTGGGGAACTTCATTTTTAGATGATAGATGAAGGTGACTGCCTTGAAACTTCGTAGTAGAGGTCATCCTAGAATTTCATTAAAGGCGGACAGACAGTCTACCACCAAAAACTCCGTCATCTTGGTCATTTTGTTAGCCTCACCCAACGTGATAGGGAGTGTGATTGTTTCCTTAGGAATAAGATGATCCCTAGTAAAACTGTAGAGAGGGATGGAGGCAGACTTCAGGTTTGCCTCGTTTAATTGTATTTTTTTGAAGGCTCGCTAAAACAGGATATTCACAGCGCTTCCATTATCCACCAAAATTCTGTGGACTTTACACCGACCTATTTCAAGTGCGATGATAAGTGCATCCTTATAGGGATGATGCAACCTCACCGCGTCTTTCTCTAAGAAGGTAATCTCCTCTTCCCTGCAAACCTTAGCGGGTCGCGGCGCCGTACTCATCATACTCACGGAGTAATGAAGAGCTTCCCGAGCATACCTTTATTGGGCACCTCGAGAATTCTTTGCGAGGTGTGGTCCTCTAAAGATGATCCCTACACAGTAGAGACCCTTGCGACCACGACGCTTCTTCCCTTATTCCTCTTGATCTTTTTTCCGAAAGGGAGTCAGACCATCAACATACTTCTTGAAGTGCCCCTGCTTGATGAGGTCTTCAATTGCTTACTTGAGAGCCCGACACTCATCGGTGTGATGCCTATTATCTCGATAATAGCGGTAATACTTTTTATTGTTCCTAGCTGAGGGGGGATTCTTCATGGGTTCTGGCTCTTCGAGCAGTGGTGTGCTGTCGTAGGCAACCAAGATTAATAACCTTTCTAACCTAACTACTAAACTGTAAATAGGGTAAGCAAGGGTCGATCCCACGAAGAGTGTCTAGCCGAATTTTCGATGATGTGAACAAGACTGGGGGGGTTTTGAGTGAAACAGAAAACAGTCTTAGCAAAAATCAAAACAAAAACAATTTAAATCAAAATCAATTAATATAACAAGACTTGGTCTCAGACAACGTCCGCCATCGGAATCTTACAACTGATCATTGATGCAAAATTAAATCAATCCATACCTGAATATTCACCGTTGGAACTATTTTCCTATCTCTCCTTAATTGTAATTAATCAAGAAACAAGCGATCTTAATTAATCTTACCACTAAACAACCCTAGACAAGCGCTCAAGATTTAATCTAGTGGCAGCCTTAAGAATTAGAGAAATCGATGAAGCTAAACAACACAAACACAAGCGGTTGTATTTAATTTAGTTGAATGTTCTTCTTAAGATTATTAATTCCTGACGCAGCAAATTATTAACCCTAATTGCTTCACAAGTTAGAGGGATCAAACAATTACGGATTTGATATCAAACTCAGCAGTAGATTGCAACAAATAATACACTAGTAGGCCTCCTAGTAATTAATTGCATCAATCATGAAGATATGCACAGAATAACATTCAATACTCAAACACAAAAATTGAACATTAAAATAAAATAGATTAGATCTCACAGTTGGTTGATTCCGAGGTCTCCGTTTCCGACGACCAAGTTACAAAAGCTTTAGCCGCTCATGGCCATAATCCAAAACTCAAAAGAAAGAAAAATTCCAGAGCCGAGAAGAGAGAGACGTGGTCCCCCTCAAAAACCCTAATCTGATCCCTTTGCAAAAATCCAGTTTTAGAATTCGAATCCCACTCAATCTCCTAAATGAAATATTCTCCTATCCTAAAATAACATTTATCCTAATCTAATTAATTGGAAATAAAATAAAGTCTTAATACAAAATAGGAAAATGGTGATTCTGAGCTGTAACTTGCGTGCCACATGTCTCCAATAATAAATTACCCAATTGATTTGCATGACAAGGCAGAATGTTCCAGGACGTCCAGTGTAGATGCGTCAACTTCAAGCTCGATTACAACCTTGATGCAGCGAGTATCTCTCCAAACTAAAAACATGAAAGTTGTAGATCTATTTCTTATCGTTCCACCGCATTTTGAATCATCTCAATCGCAGGCTGACTTCCTTTGACTTATCTAGAATAGCCGACACTGAGGCATTCAAATGAGTGTATTGACTTTTGTGGTGATCGTGACGAGGAACTTGGGCATAAGATTTTTTGGGCTCAAATCCCTGCTTCTTTCCTTTCCACTGATTGTCATTAGCCTATCTGCGATCAGCCCTTCTACTGTTCTCCCCCCAGTCGGGAGCACTAGTCGAAGGACTAGGGTCATGGCGATTAAAGGCAACCACGAAATTTTTGATTCAGAGATACTTCTCAGTGAGGTCATAGAAGCGATTGAGGGAAACATCATCCTCAGATTGATATTCTTTCCACAAGCCAGTCAGCGGGAGAACCCTCGCGATAATGAGAGTTCGAACAGACTCTTTGGGAGCACATTATAGAGTTCCTTGTGGAATCTGTCTATGTAAGACTGGAGGGATTTGTTTCTCTCTTGCCGTATGTTGCTTAGATAGCTCAACGGCATCGAGAACTTCCTGTTTGCTTGGAAATGTCTCAAGAATGACAAGCTCATTTGTTGCCACGAGTTGATAGATCACACATGAAGTGATCCAAACCAGCACTTGGCATGGCAGTCAGAGTTACTGCCAAGTAGCCACATTTGGCCAAGATAAAGACTTGGTGGAGTTCCATGAGATTGTTGAACTCGTACAGGTGATCTTGCGAATCAAAATTCCCATCGAATGCCCGTATGTCGGGCAATCTGAATCTCGATGGGAGAGGAGCAACTAACACTGTTGGAGAAAAGGGAGACACTTTAATGACCTTCCCACGCTCATTCTGTTAAGCCTTAAGCTAATCCAAATCTCGTTGTAATTCCTCGATCTGAGGTAGTGGAGCTACCTGAGGATCACTTTTCGCAACGTGGGTTCGACCCTCACGGTTGCGGTTGAGGTTGAGGAAAGACCGTAAATCGAACTCTTCCTCAACTCGATCGAAAACTCCAACAAACCTTTACACACATTGGCTAGGGCCGTGTGAAGACATTGAATGGCTTAGGGAGTTTTCCCGACCTTTACGGTGGTCAGAACTAACCCACGGACGATGGGGGTTTCCTACACGATGACAGTCGAGATCATCATTTTGGTGATATTGGGAATCTCCCTACCTTGCAATTTTGTGGGAGTGCCTATGCTATGTGGCGTGGGACGGCTCATGCTTCGACATGTCGCCGAGTCACAATGCCACAGGTATTCTACCTGTTGTGCAACCGGTGTTTGTTAGTCCTTCGGAACCCTTTGGTCCACTATTCGCCACTTGCTTTCCCTTACTTTTACATGTTGCAGTGCATGCAGTACAGGCTGTCGCCCTTTTCTTGCCTTCACGCGACCTGCAGGCTTCTTTGGTGGTGGCACCGCCTCATTAGACTCTGGTGGTACAACCCGATGTAATCAACACACTTTTCTAGAATATAGTTATCACTTATCAGGGACATATGTGAATAATTTAAAGTACCAAATCCAAGAAGAGTTTGTTAGAACAAAGAAATAGACTACCAACTTCAAGGAATATAACAATGCCACTTTCTTGAAGGAAATTTCGCCTATTTATTAATGCAAATAGGATCGGCAAATTTCTTTAGGATACAGTAAAGAATCTGTTTATGTTATGCTCAAAACAAAAGCAGACTAAAGAGAGTTTTAGTTTTAATAGAATTGAAGTGGTTTTTCTTTTCCATTGTACTTCTAAAAAAAAAAAAAAAAAAAAAAAAACAAATTCCTTATATAGGATTGTTGGTGCCTTTTAAATGAGAATGTACCTTTTGTGAAACCATTTTGAGATATAAGTATAACCTTTTGAAGAGACATGACCTTTTGTAGAGACATGACCTTTAGAAGAGACATGACCTTCCAAAGGGAAACCTTTGACGATTCATGACCTTTAGAAGAGACATGACCTTCCAAAGAGAAACCTGTTGATAACGAACATGGCCAATTAGGAAAAATGTCTCACAGAGTCTAGGTTCAATTAAAATCTTAGCAAGGTAAAATGGTCTATTCAACATGAACTTTTTACTATGTTACGAATTGGAAAGAAACCCTAGTCTTTAGGGGCTTGTCAGGAGCACGTGAGCTGGGTCAATCAAAATGGGGCCCTTATTTATCTTTATTTTCTTTTATGTTGTTATATATCTTTATTTGCTTTTATGTTGTTATTTATCTTTACATGATAGAGTCTGGTATGTGTTAATAGGTCAAGATGGCTTAGTGGGTTAGTTTATTTGTACGTAGGTCAGTTCCCAATTTAGTGGGGCAGTATGGTTGAGTCTGTTGGTCACCGTTTGACCAAGTCTACTTGTAAGTCACTATAAGTATTTCATCAATAATGAGATTATTCAGTTCATACAAATATTGGTTACAAATTGGAGGACCAAACCCCTTGAAGTGCCTACACAAATTACACATTAATTTCCAGCAACTATAACAGTGGTATCAGAGCTGCGTTCTTGTGCCATGGCTGAGGGTACACGCCATGCCCAATTGGCAGAAGTAGTTTCCATGTTGAAGGGGGAATCCGTGCACCTGCGGGAAGAACAAGACAAGTAAAAATACATGCTGAAGCAGTGTTGCAGCAGCTCAACAACTTGGCAGCCAGTTATGAACAGTTGGCAGTTCAAGCAAATAATCAACAAATGGGAGAGGTATCTACCAATCCAAGAGTTCAGTTTAATCATAATCCTTTGTTTGAAGGGAATGAGGGTATTCATGCTAGGACTCTTGGGCTGGACTTTGTCAAGTTTAATGGAGAGGAACCCATGGAGTGGATTCTTAAGGCTCAACAGTTGTTGCCTACTTTAATACACTCGAGGACCAAAAACTACAAATTGCTTTCTTCCACATGGAAGGAAAGGCATTATCTTGGTATTGTTGGTTAATGGATTCGGGGCCTATTAGAGGATGGGATGAATTTATTTCAACACTTAAGGTGCATTTTGGACCTTCTACTTATGAGGATCTAGTGGAAGCATTTAGTAAATTAAGGCAAACAACTACTGTAGAAGAATACCAAACTAAATTTGAGGCCTTATCCAATAAGATTAATGGGCTTATTGAGGACTTTCGTATTATCACTTTTATTAGTGGTTCAAGGGATGATCTGAAAATTATGGTAACTATGCTTAAACCTAACACTATTTCAGCTGCATTTGGTTTAGCTAAGCTGCAAGAGGAGGAGGTGACTAGGAGAACTAAGGGGATACCGAATAGAGCATACAACTAGATTATACCCTCAAATACTTACCTTTCCAAACTTCTCGCACCCACACCTTTAATAAGGTTACCACCACCACCACCTAAGCCAGAAAATAGAAACTATCGCCCTATCCATAACCCAAATAGAAAACTTACCTTGCCCATAAAAAGAATTACCCCTACCGAAATACAAGAAAGAAGAGAAAGGAGGCTTTGTTACTATTGTGATGAGAAGTTCCATTTTGGGCATAAGTGTAGCTGATCCAAGATTTTTCTATTGGAAGGATTAAAGGAGGCAGGAGAAGAGAAAGCTGAAACAAGTGAAGGGAAACTGGCCATTATTCAATCGGAGGAATCTGAAAAGGAGGAAAAGGAGTTAGGGGAACTGCTAGGCATATCATTGCATGCCATGGCAAGTTCACTATCACCTAAGACCATAAAGGTTGAGGGTTTTATTAATCATCACAAGGTTTTAATTCTTGTTGACACAAGTAGTACACATAGCTTTGTGGATCCTTATGTAGCAAGAAGATCTAAGCTGCCAGTGGGAGAGAGCCATATGACAATCAAAGTGGCTAATAGAGATAGCCTTCCTTGCCAAGGTTACGGTAGGGCAGTTCTTATCCAACTACAAAATTTAAGGGTTAAAGCTAATCTTTATCTGTTGACTTTGGGAGGTTGTGATGTGGTGTTAGGTGTAGATTGGCTAAGAAGTCTCGGGTCCATTCTATGGAATTTCACTGATTTAACCATGCAGTTTAATTTCAGGGGAAGTGAGTTTAAATTACATGGGTTGCAGCAACCTTGTGAGTCTTTAGAAGAAGAAGAACATATTCCAAAGCTAAACAAGGGGTCTGCTAACGGGGTCTGGTTACATTTAATTGAAGGAGAAGTAAGGACAGTTGAAGGGTCCAGCATACCAACGGTGTTAAAAATAGTGCAGAATTTTGGGGCTGTGTTTTCAAAACCTAGTGGTCTACCTCCGCCTCGAAGTCATGATCATAAGATTGTGTTGCAAGAGGGTTAAAAACCAGCTTGTGTTTGACCTTATATGTATCCATACTACCAGAAAACAGAAATAGAAACATTAGTGGCTGAGATGTTGAAAAGTGGGATCATAAGAGGAAGTCAAAGTCCCTATTCATCTCCGATGTTGCTTATTAGGAGGGTGGATGGGAGTTGGAGAATGTGTGTGGATTACCGTGCCCTCAATAAAAACACTGTGAAAGATAAGTATCCTATCCCTAACATTGATGAGTTATTAGATGAACTTAATGGGGCTGAAATATTTTCTAAATTGGATTTGCGTTTTGGTTACCATCAAATCGAATTTATGAATCGGATATACCTAAGACAACCTTTAGGACCCATGAGGGTCACTATGAGTTTTTGCTAATGCCCTTTGGGCTTACCAATGCCCCCTCTACGTTCAAAGGATTGATGAATGAGATATTTCGACCTTATTTGAGAAAGTTAGTTTTGTTTTTTTATGACATATTAATTTACAGCAATTCATTAGAAGACCACTTACAGCATTTGTAGATTGTTCTAGATACATTAAAGTCTCATCAATTGTTTGCAAAACAGTCTAAATGTGTATTTGGTTGTAGTGAGGTGGATTACCTTGGCCACTTGATTTCTAAGCATGGAGTTAAAGCCGACCTCCACAAGATTACAGCTATGTAGAGTTGGCCATTACCCAAAAATTTGAAGGCCTTAAGGGGATTTTTGGGTCTCATTAGTTATTACAGAAAGTTTGTGCGGGGTTATGGCATCATAGCATCACCCCTAACGGCTCCACTTAAGAAGAACTCTTTTGTGTGGTCTGACAAGGCTCAAGCAGCCTTTGACAAATTGAAAGAAGCCATGGTTAGTCCTCCAGTTTTAAAATTACCTAATTTCACTAAGAATTTTGTAGTGGAATGTGATGCCTCAGGTGAAGGGCTGGGAGCTGTGTTAATGCAGGAAGGAAATCCTATTGCCTATCTAAGTCAAGGTTTGAAGGGCAGAAGTCTCATGCTTTCCACTTATGAGAAAGAACTATTGGCCCTAGTGATGGCCATACGAAAATGGAGATACTATCTGGTGGGGCAGCATTTCAAGGTCCACACTAATTAATAGGCCTTGAAATACCTTTTGGAGCAAAAAATGGTACTCCTATCCAACAAAAATGGGTATCTAAGTTGTTGGGCTATGATTTCTTGGTGGAATATAAAAGTGGAAAAACCAACAAAGTGGTAGATGCCCTATCCAGGTTACCTTACACAAAAAAACCTTAACCAACAACTAACCCAAACACCAAACCAGAATCCAACCCTTCCACCCAAACATAACACAAAGAGCCTATCGTCCACAACAACCAGACCATTTAGCCACAAATACAAGCCATAAGCATCATGTAAACCCAATGGATAGAAGAGCTTAAAAAGACTTACCCTCAAGATTCCCAGTTGTAAGAGCTGATGAGCAACTACCATTAAGGAATCTTGGACCAAACTCAATACCAAGTTCGCAATAACCTACTCTTTTACAAGGGGAGGTTACATCTGGGAAACTTGGTGCCATTCTAGCAAGAGATCCTGTAGCAGTTCCATAGCAGTCCATTAGGAGGCCACACAGGAGTATATAAAACATTTGCTCGAATAAAAAAGGAATTTTATTGGCCTGGTATGCAAAGGGATGTTCGAGCCTTCATCCAAGCTTGTGATATATGCCAAAGAAACAAGGTGGAAACAATTCAACCCACAAGCTTGCTCCAACCTTTGCCAATTCCTACCAAAAATTGGTAGGATATAAACATGGATTTCATTGAAGGGTTACCACCTTCAGGAGGACGTACAATGATCATCGTGGTGATAGACATATTGAGCAAATATGCTCACTTCATGTCTCTTTCACATCCATATACAACAGTAACAATAACACGTGTTTTTCTGGACAATGTATTTAAATTGCATGGTTTCCCACTAACCATTGTCAGTGACAGGAATCCAATCTTTACAAGCCAGTTCTAGAAAGAATTGTTTTAGATCAATGGCACAGAACTACTACTGAGTTCAGCATACCACCCTTAAACTGACGGCTAAACAGAGGTGATGAATAAAGGACTGGAAGGCTACTTACGATGTTTTTCAAGAGACAAACTACGTGATTGGGAATGATGGTTGACTCTGGCTGAGTATTCTTATAACACATCAGAGCATACCTCAACTAGGGTTTCACCATATGAAGTGGTCTACGAGCAGCCACCCCCAAGGATGTTGCCATATGAGCCAAGCTCCATAAGGGTTCAAGCCATAGATGGGGAGCTCAGAAACAAAGAGCTTATCAACAAATTAGTCCAGGAAAACTTGAAGGAAGCACAAGCCAAGATAAAGTTATATGCAGATCGAAAGAGGACTGACAGGGAGTTTCAAGTCAGAGATAGAGTTTACCTAAGGTTGCGTCCATATCGACAAATGTTCGTTGTGATGAAGAGGAACCTCGAATTGTCACTGAGATATTATGGGTCGTACACGGTGGTACAAAGAATAGGGAAAGTTGCGTACACACTAGATCTACCACAAAACTCATAGATCTACCCTATTTTTCATGTATCTTGTTTAAAAAAGACAGTGAGAGAACACATAAGGCCACTTACCGAGCTACCGAAGGTAAAAACAGAGGGAACTCTAGAGCCTAAGCTCGAGATGATATTGAGTAGAAGGATGATTAAAAAGGGACAAAGAGCTGGAGTAGAGATACTGGTACAATGGAAAGGAATGGCTGGCCAAGATGCAACCTTGGTGGATCGTGATGAGCTCAAACGACACTTTCCTACACTTGAGGGCAAGCTTTTCTAAAGTGGAGAGATATCTTACAAATTGGAAAGAAACCCTAGTCTTTAGGGGGCTTGTCAGGAGCATGTGGGCTGGGTCAATCAAAATGGGGCCCTTATTTATCTTTATTTGCTTTTATGTTGTTATTTATCTTTACGTGAAAGAGTCTAGTATGTGTTAATAGGTCACGATGGCCTAGTGGGTTAGTTTATTTGTACGTGGGTCAGTTCCTAATTTAGTGAGGCAGTATGGTTGAGTCCGTTGGTCACCATTTGACCAAGTCTACTTGTAAGTCACTATAAGCAATGTTCCGAAAACTGGACCAGACTATGACCCATTCAAGGGTCTGATTTTCGGTCCAATTGGATCGGTCGGTTGGACCGTATTGTATAAAATTAGATTTTAGTCCCTAAATGTTTGAAATTCATCAAAAACACCCTTATAATACTTCCTTAAGGTTTGAAATCTATCCAAAACACCCTTGTCGCACGAAGAGACTAGTGATGGTGGCGGCAACGACGATCGACGGCCAATTGAGGTTTGGAATCATAGGGCTTTTGATGTATAAGTGCAAGCAAATCTGATGATGGTGCTAGGGAGTTCCATCGGCGCCGGAACTCTTTGGAATCAAGAATGAAGTCTGACGGTCGTGTGAACTTTTGGTGGACGGTGAGCGACGAAGGCTAGACGACGGCCACTGAAAATGGCTAGGTTTTGTCATGAAGATGCCGTCAAGTCTAATGGTGGTGTTTTCTCCCTCGAACGATGCCGGAATCTGGCAGGATTGAACTGCGATTGGACCGCGATTCGGCACCATTCCGGCGGTCCAACCACAGTTCAATCTGGTTTGAATGAAAATAACGGTTTTTAGAGGATACCGGACTGGATATGCCACCAACTACCGGTCGAACCAGTCTGACCGGACGGTCCGATCCGATTTTCAGAATATTGACTATAAGTATTCCATCATTTCATCAATAATGAGATTATTCAATTCATACAAATATTGGTTACAAATTGGAGGACTAGGCCCCTCGAAGTGCCTACACAAATTACACATTAATTTCCAGCAACTATAACATACTAACAATGTAATCTAAAAAGAATAATTCTTCCCATCATGTTAGTCAATCAATATTGTCCAATGAGGCTTCAAGCCTGATCTCTGGTGGGAAAAGGCTAAGACCTTCAAAAATATCCAAAACCTATTAATTGTTCTTTCTGGAGGGGAAGATGTTATCAATTCACTGAGTGAAAATCCTACCACCTAGCTGAAGATGATAAAGTCAGAAGTCTAGAGCCACAGCAAGAGAATAGGAGACATGATCTCCATGTGGCAGTTTCTTCATTAACGCTGCATTAGTCATCTCTACATCAGAAATACAGTAATAGCAAGATATTGTCAACAGCATCCCTGGTCTAAAGGCCCAAATTTGCTCCAACTTAAACCATATTGAAACACGTCACATGGCATCACAGATGTCTAAAAATGGCCTGGTATCTACACACTATAAAGCGGAACATGTTATGAGTTCTACCTCATAAAAGCAATTGAGTTTTAGTTCCTACTGTCTTCTGCGTTAATTCCAGAGAAAACTGAAAATGGACCAATCCCAGAACACAGGTTTCCAAGCCGGCCAGGCCACAGGCCAAGCTCAGGTGACCTGTTACATAAATGAACATTAACATTCCTTAATTCCAGTTCAACATCCATGATACATGTTGCATAATCTTCAATCATGTAATGATGTAAATATTTACATTTTCTTCCAGGAAAAGAGCAGCCAGATGATGGATAAGGCTAATAATGCTGCCCAATCTGCCAAGGAGTCGTGCCAACAGGTAAATATACAAAGCGAAAAACTTACATCTAAAGATGAATAAAGACTAGAAGGGATTGAAGTTCATTCAACTAACCAGGCTTAATTGTTGTTGAAGTTCATGACTAATGATAAACACATGTATACAGGCTGGCCAGCAAATGCAGAATAAAGCTCAGGGTGCTGCTGATGCTGCCAAGAATGCTGTTGGAATCAACAGATGAAACCAAAGGATGAGTAACACCCACCTGCTTCTCTTCGAATAGTACACATTTAATCAGTTTATTTGTTTTTGCCATTGTTTAGCTCATCAAGAGCTGGCTGTTATTTTGTGGCCTTTTCTTTTCTTTGTTTCTTGTCACCGGTGTGTACTTCGAACATAAAGAGAGCTTTAATGAATTGTTTGTAGTATTTAGTCTTCAATCACTTTTCCTAATCTTTGAGATACATTCAAATAATATGATGCCCCTAGTCTGAATCTTTTAACAGGTCACTGATAAAAGAGTCTCGGACAACACATTCCATTAATTCAATTGACCTAGTAGCCATATATCACACAATTTTTATTCAAAAATTTATGAAATCGGCTCAGAGTCTGGAGTCATAAGATTGTGGTGAAGAATACCATTGATATATATCAGATTGCAAGCAAATGATCATAACTCAACAGGTTGCAAACGATCCTGCAATCTGTTGGGAGAGTCTTGGGTAAAATTCGTTCCACCACATCAACTTCCAAAATCAAATAAAAGCATGTTGTGTATACATTCATACTATAACTCACCATTTGTGTTAACAGTTGGGATAGATTAAAGAGAAATAAAGACTTGGCACAGTTCTATTGAGCGATTAAATGAATGACATCATACCATAGATTTACCCAACGTTTTTTGCCATTAGGTAGATCAAAACTGAAGAGTAATATGCAGTCTGAGATCAAATCAGTTATTCAAAGATTTTAAAGACTTTATGTTGAGTTTCTCTTGAGCACTCTTACTTCAGAGTTTGTACAATGCAAACTAGTTATAAAATATTGAAAGCGAAAAAACCACCAAGTTCAGTTTAACCATTTTTCTCTAGAGTTCCTTAAATATTTTCCAAAGAGTGACTGGTTATCTTTCAACTAGATATCAGGAAGAAATACCAAAGAGAACACCAATTTGTTAAACCCACACATTTTTATTGACTTGATAAATGTAAATATACAAAAAATCAATATTCAATCTACAAGAGACACTATCTAATATTGGCAACAGTACCATGTCAGAGAAATATTTTTCTCACTATTCAATAGCTGGTTATTGATATGCATAATCAGAACAATAATAATAAAAAATACAGAGAAGAGATCTCCCAACAAGTCTAAGCTGATTTTTGGTGGCCATGTTGTAGTATACCATCTACGTCGATGATGCCAGGAGGGAATGTTGGATCTATTGCAGCAGTTACAACTGCCTTTGCCACAGAAGTTACATTGACTGGAGGTATAAACAGTGGACCAATTAGCAGAATTTTGGACAGCAGTTTTGCACGCTTCAGAATCTGCATTAACCATAGAATGAATTGAAACAACAACAAATTGTTCATAAACAGAAGATAGGTACACATCTTAGAAGAATATTCATTCATGGCAAGAAAAATCTGTAAACAATCACAAGCAACAAGTCCAATGGAGCCTCTAAACTGAGAGACAACTTCATCAGCTAAACAAATTTGCCATATAGTATCTAGAATTGAATGTACAGATAAACATTAAATACAGATAATAATTCTATAGTGAAAGCTTCAAATAAACAGCCATAATTTACCATCTCCAAAGGAGCCCCAATGACACTTAGAGGCAACTTCATCTGCCCCACCCGACGAGTCCCATGAATAAAGTTGTTGGTTATTAGAGCTTGAACACAAACTAAGTACACGGGAGAGAACAAGAAGAAAGAAGAGATGAGAGACTGGAAGACTTTTTTTTTTTCTGTATTCATTCATTAATAAAGAACAAAGTTTATTCATCTTAATGCCACTGTTGTACCTAACATTAAACATATTTTAATTCCAAAATACATCTTAACCATACATCTTGAGCAACTCAAATTGTTTCCTGTCATCAGCAAATCATCTACATACAAGGAAACCATGATCACATCTTCATTAAACTTCTTCACATACAAAGTATGCTCATTTGGACTCCTTGCATATCCTAGGCTGACCAGATAATCATTAATTCTGCTGTACCAAGCCCTTGGAGCTTGTTTTAGGTCATATAAAGCCTTCTTTAGCAAATAAACCTTATCTTATTTCCCTCCGACTTGGTGTGACTCAGGCTGTTCAACAAGGATTTCTTCATCAAGCCAACCATTTAAGAAAGCTTACTCGACATCCATTTGGTAAACTTTCCACTTGAATTAAGCTGCCAATGCAAGGATTAACCAAATTGTATCATGTCTAGCAACAGGTGCAAATGTGTCTTGAAAGTCTACACCATGTTGTTGTGCAAAGCCTTTGACAACAAGTCTAGCTTTCTGCTTCAAAACTAAACCATCAAGGTTCAATTTTCTCTTGAAGATCCACTTAACTTGGATCACTTTTCTATTGGCAGGTCTATCCACAAGCTTCCATGTTCTATTCTTTTCTATCATGGACAACTCCTCCTGCATCGCAATTCTCCATGCCTCTAACTTTGTTGCCTCTAAAAAGGATGATGGTTCAAGCATAGCTACATTGCATCTCCCTTAAATCTCAGCAAGAGGTCTGGTCCCTCTAACTGATGTTTCTTCTTCTGCATCAGAATCTGCCCTATCAAATTGGTCAGCAGCTTGTTCCCTTTGCAGTGGCCTTGTATCATCTTGAATTTTCTTCTCCTCCCAGTTCCAAACCGACCTCTCATCGACCTTCACATCTCTTGAAATCACCACCTTTTTAGACTTTGGAATATAAATTATGTATGCCTTGGATTGGTGGTTGTAACCAACTAGGATTCTAGCTTTTGCTTTGTCATCAAGTTTGGATATTTTGATGGCTGGTATGAGGACATAACATACACTACCAAAGATTCTAAGATGATCCACTTGAGGCTTGACTCCATACCACTCTTCAAATGGAGTTTGATCTCATAAAGCCTTTGTTGGAATCCTATTCAACAAGTACACACTAGTGTTCACAGATTCTGCCCACAACTCTTTTGGCAAACTTTTTTTAGCCAACATGCATCTTGACATCTCCATCACTGTCCTATTTTTCCTTTCACTCACTCCATTTTGTTGAGGAGTGTAAGGACAACTATACTGGTGCCATATTCCAGCATCCCTGCATATTGATTCAAACTCCCATGAGGTATATTCATCCCCATTATCACTTCTCACAGCCTTCATCCTTACACCAGCTTGGTTTTCAACTTGAGTTTTAAACCTCTTAAACACAATAGTAACTTCACCTTTTTGTTTTAGGAAGTACACCCAAGCCATTCTTGAATAATCATCAATAAACAAAGTTAAAAACTTGGATCCACTCAGGGATGGGGTCTGCATTGGTCCACACACATCAACGTGTACCAATTGGAGCTTTTCAGTAGCTCACAGGCCTGGTTTGTTGGAAAAGTTGGTTTGCTAAGCTTCCTTATTTGGCATGCTCTACACAAACTCTCATTCTCTTCTATTTCGAGTAAGGTGTGAACCATATTTTCTTCATTTTTCTAAGACTAGCATAATGATAATGACCATACCTTTTATGCCATAGGTTTGTTTCATTTGAATTCACTGACATGGCTTGAAATTCTGATTTTTTTTAGCTCAATTGGGAAGCTCTTTCCCACCATTTTTAAATACATCATCACATTTCCCTCTTCATCTAATATTGTGCAGGATTGATTTTCAAAATGCAAAGTGTAGTTTCTTTCAAGCATATGTCCTACACTAAGCAAGTTTTGATTGATTTCAGGAACAAACAAAACATTAGTAATGATTTTTGTACCTATCAAGATCTGCACAGCCACATCTCCTCTACCTTTAACCTTCACATAGTCACCATTTTCAACCTTTGCTCTTGACTAGTATGATTGGTCTAGACTCACAAAATTCTCTAGATCAGGTGTCTTATGATTTGTACATCCACTGTCAATCAACCAAGCTCCAGCATTGAACTGAACAGCATAGCAGAAAGCTACAAACAGCTGTTTTGATTTTGAATTTTGCTGCAGATCTTCAGCCATCTGTGCTTGCTATGTTGGTTGGTGTGGTGTGTTTTTGCAGACCTTTTCAATGAGGCCGAATTGTTTACATGCCCTACATTGAATATTTGGTTTGAACCAGCATTTACTCTCTGCATGGTTCTTCTTTTTGCAGTGAGAACATGGTGGAAAACCCTTGAAACCTCCTGGTTTATTCCACTTATTGCTGGCTTTCTCCTTTCCTCTCTTATCTCTAACATGCTTCTTGTTTCCTCCCTGAGTTGGCTTGCCCTTTTGCAGGACAACCAATATTGCTTCACCACTGTCTTCCTGCCTCAACTTCCTTCTTTGCTGTTGAGCTTGAAGTGCATGAACAAGCTCAGTTAAGGTGATCTAAGACAAGTCCTTGGAATCCTCCAAAGAGGAGATTTTTTACTCAAACATCTTGGGTAAGCTAACCAATACTTTCTCTACAATTCGTTTATCTGTTATCTCTTCCCCTAACAACCTTATCTTGTTAACCACATTCATTAATCTATCAGCATACTCCTTAACCACTTCAGCTTCTTGCATCTTTGATGTCTCAAACTCTCTCCTTAAGTTCAAGACTTGCATATTTCGGGTTTAGCTACTTCCTCCAAATTCTTCCTTGAGCTTGTCCCAAGCTTCCTTTGCTGTCTCACAAGCCATTATCCTTGTGAAAACTTGATCCGTAACAGTAGCATGTATATGAGAGAGAGCTCTTGGAGCTTTTGCAATTTCTTCTTCATGGATTCTTATTTGATTCAACGTTGGATTTGGCCCCAACTGCGGCGGCTGCTTCTCTTCTTCTATGTACTGCCATAAACTCTGACCTCTTAGATAAGCCTTCATCTTAATAGCCCACATACAGCCCACATATGGTACTATTCTCCATTGAAGGTTGGAGGTAAGAGTGAGGCTAAACTTGCTGCCATAAAGACTAGTTTTTGGTGTGATGAGGACTGATTGAGTAAATGCCGAATGAAAGCTTTGCAGGCACCTTGAGATCAAATGAAGCTCAGATACTAGTTGTTGGTTATTGGAGCTTGAACACAAACTAATTACACGGGAGAGAACGAGAAGAAAGAAGAGATGAGAGACTGGAAGACTTGTTTTTTCTGTATTCATTCATTAAAAAGCAAGAAAGTTTATACATCTTAATGCCACTGTTGTACCTAACATTAAAACATATTTTAATGCCAAAATGCATCTTAACCATACATCTTTAGCAACTCAAATTACATCACATTAACATGATATAAAGTAGGCAGCTTAATGTATGCTGAATTCACCAAAAACAATCACTTCAGCATGCCTAAAAACCAGCTTCGGTGAACTGCTCCTTGGCCAACTTCACCACTTCAAATTCTGCTTTTTGTCGCCAGTTTCCAGCTTTAGTTTAACAATAAAAAAAGTTTGTTTCAAGCAAAATATCATCACTTTGAACAAAAGTCAAGCCTCAGAATTACACCTGTTACAATTGGACAAAAGCATTCCATGTTACCATTACTCTGCTCCAGAAACTAATTATCAAAATCATTGTGTGATAAGAAAGGGTGGATTACACTGATACATAGCCACCTTTGTGAACTTTGGGAATTTCTCAACTAGAAGAGAATGGATATATTTCTCAAGATATCATCCACAGATAACTCAATTCATACTCTTTGACTCATTTCTATGGATGATATCCTGAGTTAGAACACGCTTTGAGCCCAACTAATTGAAGTGAGAAAGAGATAAATCCAGATCGTACCAAATAAGGTGGCTAAGGAAATATACGATGATTGTAATTCTCCAAACACCTACTGGATGAGATTGAAACACATTGGATACTGATAAGAACTATGGAAGCTTAAAATACTTTGTAAACAATCATCATCTCTAATGGAACCTCAATGACACTTAAGAGGCAACTACATCTGCCCCTCCCGACGAGTCCCATGTATAAAGCCAGGCCTCAAAATTACACCTGTAAAATGGAACAAAAGAATTTCATGTTTCCATTAATCTGCTCTTGCAACTAGTTTATCAAAAGCATTGGGCGAATATGGATGGAATTTCTCAACAAGAAGAGAACGGATATATTTTAATGTGTATCAAATTTTTTTTTTTTTATTAATTTCCACATTAGTTTTTTAAAATTAAACTTATATTTGTTGAGTCATATCGGAATTGAATGAACTTCATGCAAAGAGAAAAGGAACAGGATTTCAAATAATTAAAGAAATATCATGGAGGTTTCAAGTTTCAACTTAGGTGACTATCTGCTTATATTTTTCAAATAATGCATATCTCTGTATTTGAATGATCAGTTATCACTTATCAGGGACATATGTGAATAATTTAAAGTACCAAATCCAAGAAGAGTTTGTTAGAACCAAGAAACAGACTACCAACTTCAAGGCCTATAACAATGCCACTTTCGTGAAGGAAATTTCGCCCATTTATTAATGCAAATAGGATCGACAAATTTCTTTAAGATATAGTAAAGAATCTACTTATGTTATGCACAAAACAAAAGCAGACTAAAGAAAGTTTTGGTTTTAATAGAATTGTAGTGGTTTTTCTTTTCCATTGTACTTCTACAAAAAATCTAATTCCTTATATAGGATTGTTGGTACCTTTTAAATGAGAATGTACCTTTTGTGAAACCATTTTGAGTTATGAGTACAACCTTTTGAAAAGACTTGACCTTTTGTAGAGACTTGACCTTTAGAAGAGACACAACCTTCCAAAGGGAAACCTTTGAAGATATATGACCTTTAGAAAAGACATGACCTTCCAAAGAGAAACCTGTTGATAATGGACATGCCCAATTAGGAAACATGTCTCACATAGTATTGGGTTCAATTAAAATCTTAGCAAGATAAAATGGTTTATTCAACATGAACTTTTTACTAACAATGTTATCTAAAAAGAATAATTCTTCCCATCATGTTAATCAATCAATACTGTCCAATGAGGCTTCAAGCCTGATCTCTGATGGCAAAAAGCTAAGACCTTCAAAAATATCCAAAACCTATTAATTGTTCTTTCTGGAGGGGAATATGTTATCAATTCACAGAGTGAAAATCCTACCACCTAGCTGAAGATGATAAAGTCAGAAGTCTAGAGCCAAAGCAAGAGAATAGGAGACATGATCTCCATGTGGCAGTTTCTTCATTAACGCTGCATTAGTCATCTCTACATCAGAAATAGCAAAATATTGTCAACAGCATCCCTGGTCCAAAGGCCCAAATTTGCTCCAACTTAAACCATATTGAAACACATGTCACATGGCATCACAGATGTCTAAAAATGGCCTGGTATCTACACACTATAAAGCGGAACAGGTTATGAGTTCTACCTCATAAAAGCAATTGAGTTTTAGTTCCTACTGTCTTCTGCGTTAATTCCAGAGAAAACTGAAAATGGACCAATCCCAGAACACAGGTTTCCAAGCCGGCCAGGCCAAAGGCCAAGCTCAGGTGACCTCTTACATAAATGAACATTAACATTCCTTAATTCCAGTTCAACATCCATGATACGTGTTGCATAATCTTTAATGATGTAAATATTTACATTTTCTTCCAGGAAAAGAGCAGCCAGATGATGGATAAGGCTAATAATGCTGCCCAATCTGCCAAGGAGTCGTGCCAACAGGTATCTATACAAAGCGAAAAACTTACATCTAGAGATGAATAAAGACTAGAAGGGCTTGAAGTTCATTCAACTAACCAGGCTTAATTGTTGTTGAAGTTCATGACTAATGATAAACACATGTATACAGGCTGGCCAGCAAATGCAGGATAAAGCTCAGGGTGCTGCTGATGCTGCCAAGAATGCCGTTGGAATCAACAAATAAAACCAAAGGATGAGTGACACCCACGTGCTCCTGTTCGAATAGTACACATTTAACCAGTTTATTTGTTTTTGCCATTGTTTAGCTCATCAAGTCTTTGTTTCTTGTCACCGGTGTGTACTTCGGACATAAAGAGAGAGCTTTAATGAATTGTTTCACGTCTTGAGTCTTCAATCACTTTTCCTTATCTTTGAAATGCATTCAAATAATATGATGCCCCTAGTCTGAATCTTTTAACAGGTCACTGATAAATGAGTCTCGGACAACACATTCCATTAATTCAATTGACCTAGTAGCCATATATCACACAATTTTTATTCAAAAATTTATGAAATCGGCTCAGAGTCTGGAGTCATAAGATTGTGGTGAAGAATACCATTGATATATATCAGATTGCAAGCAAATGATCATAACTCAACAGGCTGCAAACAATCCTGCATGAAAAAGCCTACAATTCAAACAAGAAAATAATGGATACTTCAAACCAAAAAAGGAAAAATACTATCTACTCCTTGCCAGGAATGTTTCAGATTTGAAAAGCAAGATGTAAAGTAAAAAATCATGCTCAAACGACTGTAATTATCTCCTGTTATAAAGTAAAAACAACATTTATCTGTAAATCACTGCAGCACAATCTCCGGAAAAAATTGACCTTTGATTCACCATTCCAATCCTTCCAACTAAGGACATTCATTTTCATAAGAACTAACAAAGGTCTTCTTTTCCAGGTTATCTCGAAAGCACACGTTTACTGATTCCTAACCTGCAGCTTCAACAAGCATTACAAATCTTCCTCTTTGTTCATTAACTTTCAGTAGGATTGTGGAAATTGACCACACATCTATGTAAGACATTACACCCTAAAAGGAGACTTGCCTTACCACTCTCATTTTACTCTCTTTCCCTAAATGGGAGAGTCTTGGGTAACATTCGTTCCACCACATCAACTTTCAAAATCAAATAAAAGCATGTTATGTATTCATTCATACTATAACTCACCATTTGTGTTAACAGTTGGGATAGATTAAAGAGAAATAAACATAGACTTGGCACAGTTCTATTGAGCGATTAAATGAATGACATCGTACCATAGATTTACCCAATGTTTTTTGCCATTAGGTAGATCAAAACTGAAGAGTAATATGCAGTCTGAGATCAACTCAATTATTCAAAGATTTTAAAGACTTTATGTTGAGTTTCTCTTGAGCACTCTTACTTCAGAGTTAGTACAATGCAAACTAGTTATAAAATATTGAAAGCGAAAAAACCACCAAGTTCAGTTTAACCATTTTTCTCTAGGGTGACTGGTTATCTTCAACTAGATATCAGGAAGAAATACAAAAGAGAACACCAATTTGTTAAACCCACTCATTTTTATTGACCTTATTGTTATGAAAATCCACAATCAATTCTCAGCTAATCACATGCACAAATAACACAGATAACACACATACTACAAAATCAACAATCAACCAACTCAAGAACACCAAATATACCGTGGTTCACCTTTCCACAAAGGAAAGATTACATCCACGTTGAGCTCCAAGAATTTTTGGGGCTCACTGCACTAGGAATAAACATTATTACAGATTACATAAAAACTCTCACTGATTTACCCAAAGATCAATCAAGAAACTCACTCACACAAACCTGACAACAATCCCTAGAGATGACCTGACCCAGTCTCTCTAAACCTAAAGGAACAACCTGCCCTCACCTAGGATTACACAGATTTGCAACTCAAAACAAGATTGAAACAAACTCTCTAACACTCAAAAGTAAAATAGATCTGATGCGTAAAAGAGAAGGAGCAAAAAAACTGTTTCTGTGTAAAAAAGCTCTCCCTTTTATAGTTTGACCTTGTGCGCTAATTCTGGCCCTCGGATCTGCTTGATTTTAGTGGCTGAGATCTACTCTAATCTTCAGTGAAACTACAGCGTTTTGCTTAATGAAATTCTGCAGAAACGTTGTGTTTTGAGCTTCAGATATTAACAATTCTCCACCTTGAAGCTTAAAACTTCTACAACCCAAATTTCCTAAGTGCAGCTCATCATCCTAAACACACACACACTACAAAATCAAAAATCAACCAACTCAAGAACACCAAATATATCGTGGTTCACCTTTCCACAAAGGAAAGATTACATCCACGTTGAGCTCCAGGAATTTTTGGGGCTCACTGCACTAGGAATAAATGTTATTATAGATTACAGAAAAACTCTCACTGATTTACCCAAAGATCAATCAAGAAACTCACTCACACAAACCTGACAACAATCCCTAGAGGTGACCTGACCTAGTCTCTCTAAACCTAAAGGAACAACCTGCCTTCACCCAGGATTACATAGATTTGCAAATCAAAACAAGATTGAAACAAACTCTCAACACTCAAAAGTAAAACAGATCTGATGCGTAAAAGAGAAGGAGAAAAAAAATTGTTTCTGTGTAAAAAAGCTCTCCCTTTTATAGTTTGACCTTGTGCACTAATTCTGGCCCTTGGATCTACTTGATTTTAGCGGCTGAGATCTGCTCTAATCTTAGTGAAACTGCAGCGTTTTGCTTAATGAAATTCTACAGAAACGTTGCGCTTTAAGCTTTAGATATTAACAATTCTCCACCTTGAAGCTTAAAACTTCTACAACCCAAATTTCCTAAGTGCAGCTCACTATCCTAAACTCCATTCATAGCTCAGTTGCTACCTGTTACTGGACAAACAGTAGGTTCAAGCAGTGCTTAAACTTGGTAACAGTGACAATCTTGGTACCCATATCAGCAGGATTATCTTCTGTTGGGACTTTCTTCAACATGATCAATCCTTGGGCAACTAGATCTCTGACGAAATGAAATCAGACATCCACATGTTTGGTCCTGTCATGATAGACAGGATTCTTGCTCAGGTGAATGGCGTTTTGGCTGTCTGAATAAATTGTGGCTACTCCATCAATCAAATTCACTTCAGTTGGTATTCCTTGGAGCCACAGTGCTTCCTTGAATACATCAGTAACAACCACATACTCTGCCTCAGTTGAGGAGAGTGCCACAATAGGCTGGAGTTGGGATTTCCAACTCACACAGTTTCCTCCCAATGTGAATAAATAAGCAGTGGTTGATTTTCTTGTGTCTTTATCCCCTACAAAATCAGAATCTACAAAACCCACAAAATCAAGTGAATTATATCTTTTACAATATTCCAAACCAATATGTGAAGTGCCATTAATATACCTCAATATACCTCAGAACCCATTTAAGGGCTGACTAGTGTTCTGACCCAGGATTTGACATAAAACGACTTAGCAATGACATGGAAAAGGAAAGGTCTGGTCTGGTGCTAATCATGACATACATAATTGACCCTATTACATTTGCATAAGGGACTTGTTTCATCTTTATTAACTCAGAATCTCACTACAACATTATGTATGTCTAGCCATGGCATTCATTGTAGCTAAAGTATGAATTTACGTAGCTAAATGGTTTAGCTACAAATGCAATGTTTTGTAGCTTATCGTAGCTAGAAGTGGCGTAGCTAAGATTTAACCATGTAACTTTTTGCTTACGTAGCTAACAATTTATATTTTTTGCTATAAATGAGATTAATATGTAACTAAAAACTTAAATGTTTTTGCCATAACAATAATAAGCTTGTAACAAAAACTTTGCCTTTATAGCCACGGAGAATAGTCTATGTAGACTATGTTTGCATTTTAGCTACAAAAATATAAATTTATACTAAATCTTGAAAATTTCTGCTATAAAAATAATATCCATAGCATATATTACCTTTTGGCTACATGATAGCTAAAATCGTAACTAATAAAAATATCATTTGCCACATATATAATGAATTCATAGCTAAATTTTAATTTTTTTGCTACAAACATATGAAAGTCATATCTGTATATGAAAAGATATTGCTATGGACATAGTGTGTTAATAGCTAAATATTGAAATTACTTGCTATGAATACTTTTGATTTATAGCCAAATATTATAATTATTTGCTATGGACATATTGAAGTCATATCTATATGTCAATTCAGTTGCTATGGACAGAGTTTGTAATAGCTAAATATGAAATAACTTGCTATAAATACTTTTAATTTGTAGCTAAATATTATAATTATTTGCTATGGAACAAATAATATATAAAAAATTTATAATTTATTGCTTCAATTAAAATATTGTACAAATATTGCTATAATTTACTAATTTAATAAAAATTACAAATTTATAGAATTCTTTATATTAAATAGATAATATGACGTCATATGAAAATTTCTAACATAAAAAGTTATACATTAACAAAGTCATTTCCAACCAATAATTGTATACTCATAAAATCCTTCATCCTTGTAATTTAAAATGTTATCAACAATTTTTTTACAAAATATGATCTTCAATGTCATAGCCATCTTTCCTGTCCATTAAGAATTTCCACCAACCTGCAATATCAAATTTGAAAAAAAACTTAGATATCATATAGATTAATGTAAAAGAAAATGGTTTTCATAGTATATATGCAATTTTCAAAATAACTTACAATTTATCCAAAGGGAATTGATATTTTATTGAAGATTGTTGACTTGAGTTGTAAGCATCATCATGAACTTCTCTTCCCATCGTCTATTCATCTCCTCCATTTGCTTTTTCACTTCTTCTAATTTCTATTTGCTTCCCTCTTTGCCTCCTCCACCTTTCATTTGCTTCCTTCCTAGTTGTTTGTACTTGTTTCATAAGTGTGCTTTAGTTGGTCTACTTCCAAAATATTCGGTAATACTTTTTCCTGGACCATAAGCACGCAAATAACCATTCTTCTCTGGACCAAGGACCTCTTCAAATATTCTCATCATCAATAAGATTTGTCCTTCTACTTGTTGCTTTTTTAATCGATCAAACTGTGACTAAAAAACAAATTTACGGTATTAGCTTGGAGTGTGTGTGCGTATAAAAAATCAAGAAGTAGTTAAAGAGAATACAAAGCATTACAATAATGTTTTCTATAACAGATTCAACTTGCTTATTTTTCTCTTTTGCGAGATTCTACAAACTTCAACACGAGAAGGAGTATATCCATTTTTCTTTTGCTGTCATAATAAAGTTATGAACATATTGATTAAAAAATAATGAATGTGAATTATTAAACTTAATCTCATATTTGAAAGCAAATTCATACCATTTGACGTCTGAGTCGAGCATAACTTTCAGTTCCTGTGTAAGGAGGCATAGACCGCTTTGATCTATTTGTATTATTCTTTTTACTCCTTTCCTGTGTAATGAAAATAAGCAACAATATTTTATCTATAATAACATAGTAATTATGCTAAAATGTAACTTAAATAGCGCTGCTTACTTGAAGGTTGCCTCACTCCAATAATTAACCAAATACTTCAATCGTCCATATGAACAAGTTTAGGCTTGTTTTTCAGACGACTTTGGTAAGTTGGTTTCGAATCAAAATATCTTTTTTTTTTTCATTTTGTATCTGTAATCCCTGTATAAGGCATTCATGTTGTAATAACGCTTCATACTAGGATACTCATAGAAATTTATCAAGTAAATACATTTATATTAGCAAAAGAAATGGGCCCAAATTTTTTTTTTTTTTTTTTTTTTTTTTTTTTTTTTACATATAATCATTCTTTATACAAAATAAGGTATCATTGTAAAAGTTATCAAAAATAGTGGATAATGTAGCTATTGCTCCTCGCTTGCCGACGCCCATCCGACCGCGTCCTCACCTAGATCCTGCAAACACAAAGGAAACAATGGGGTGAGCACAAAAAATGTCTCAGTAAGTAAATCCTCTACTCGTCTGTCCGAACTCTTTCTCTTAATTCTTTCCTTACACTTCTTACTCATTTATTTTCTCTTTCGGTTTTCTTTCACACAGCTCTCTTTTATTAACTTTCTGTTGTATGTCACGGCCTCATCTTACTGGAGGCACGGCCAGATGGAGTCACAAAGCACCAACCCACTCTTCGTGACTTCTACTCATGCTCTCTCTTTACTCTTTCTCATGTCTGCTCATTCTTTCTCACTTGAATGTCAGGCCTCATCTTACCGGAGCACCGACTGGGTGGAGTTCACAAAGCACCAACCCGCTCTTCGTAACTCTACTCATGCTCTCTTTATTTTTCTCACTTGATATCACGGCCTCATCTTATGAGGCACGGCCGAGTAGAGTTCACAAAGCACCAACCCACTCTTCGTGACTGGGGTGGAGTTCACAAAGCACCAACCCGCTCTTGTGTTTTCTCATTCTCTCTACTATAGAGCAGTTCATTCACAAAGTTTTCTACTCTTCCTCAAGCTACTTCTCAATGCACATTAATGTATAAGGATGGTTTGTGCTTAAAATTTCTTACTTACGGCACTTATGAATGCACAAATGCAATGTTGCATCAAGATAGTCATTCTGACAGGTCACACTCAGAAGGCATAACTTGAGTTATGTACATCTGATTGCTATGGTTTTGGTCTCGTTTTAAAGCTTAGAGACAGGGCTACAATTTTTATGTTTTGTCTTAGCCCAGTTCAATCAGTAAATACCCAAAAATCACTCAGAAAGTCACAGCTGTGACAAGACAGTTTTCACTTAGGCATTCATCAAACAACAATTGTGCATAAACAAACCCTAATTCAATTATCATTCTATTTATTTCTCAAACACCAAAATGAGAGAAAAACTCTCTGTAGCATCACATACCTACATGGCAAACACACTCCCAAAAAATTCTCCAATTCTTCCAATTTAACCCATCATCAAATCATCACATATACTTTCATATTCAAAATATCCACAATAAACATAATTCATCATACATCTCATCTCAATTTCTCAATAATCAAACATATGCTATTTAAAAGAAATCTCTACTCACTTGAATTCTAAATTTAGCTTGAGTGGAATTTACTTACCTTGTGTTGAGTAGTCTCTCCTAAACTCTCTACTCTTGTTGAATCCAATCTTCTCTTAACCCTAAGCATAAACTTCATAAGAACTCAACCTTTACACAAATAAATCATAGATAAAGAGCATGAATCCTTACCTTTTAAGCTCGAATCAAAACCCTATGAAAAACCACTTAAAAGCCCTCAAAACCTTGGGGATTGAATGAAAATTTGAGAGAAAATGGGGGAGGAGTGTGGCGGTGGAATGAAGAAATAAGGGTTTCAAACCCTTAACATTTAGTTTAAACCACACTTCCATTATGCCCTTATTCTTAGAAATTTCATCTATGTCCCTTAATCAATTACCATAATGCCCTCATTTTAATGCATTCTCTATGAAATTCTATCTCTTTTCACTCCCCACAATTTCAACTAATTTTGAGTAAAAAGACCATTTTACCCCTAATGAAAGTTTAATGGATTTTCTTCACATTTCTTCAAAATAACTTTACAAAAAATTCAACTAAGGGCAACCAACCAATATTAACAATATATCAACCAAATAAAAGCAAAACAATAAACATTCAAGCAATACACCATAACTTAGCTACGTACCTCAGTGGGGCGTTACACATGTGACCAAAAATGGCTTCTTTCCTTCCTTCTACTTTTCAAATACAAACTTCTCCTGAAAGCATATAAGATAAATAAGTTTCAAATCTACACATTTAATATATTAAACAAAATACAAAATATTATAAATATATTTCTTATGTGTCTTACCTGATAATGGTCCACATATGGTCAACTTCATGTTCTTTAAGTTCTTTCCACTTCTTATTTGTAAAGGACAACATGACTTATTCCGAACTGTTTGTCCTAAAAACAAACAAAATCTGTTGAGTTTTCATCAACAGCCTAATTCTCATCAAATTCTATAGGCAATTTTCTCCTTTTCTAATGTAATGATTTTATGCAGTGCGTAGGACCTCTTGTTTCCTTTTTTTGGTGTTTAGACCTAAAAATCACATGAATAATTATTAATTAGCAAATTAAGAACTACATGACATTTAGAAAATGAAAATGCATGAAAGTAAAATGAAAAAAATTAAAATTAAAACCTGATGTCCATGCCTCAATTCCAACATCTGATGTGTGTTCCTCCGAAAATGTCTGGTTGAGTTCTCTCGAAACATTTCCAAGATTATGTTCTTCGAGATAGCAAGGCACTATATCATCATTTTCTAAGAGAGTAAACATGTTAACATGCATTCCCTTAGTATTTTTGTAACTTGCAAGCATGTTTCTCATGTCATCATCATTAACAATTTGGACTAGCCCATCAAGATCACTGAGGATACTCGTTGGCTTCAGGTAAAACAATTTGTCTCCGCAGAGTATATCAAAGTCACAGTTCTTCTTTATGTAATCCAACAAAGCAAAGTATGTGAGAAACTCGAATTCCAAATCAAAATCATAGTACTTCTCACTCACTCTACCATTGACATACGTTTGTGTAGGTGAAAAGACAAAATATCCTCCATAATGAAATCTTATTGTTCTCATGTCCGGTATGCCCATTCTTCCTATTATAAAAAAAATAAATTCAAGTTAGATGAATATTAAATAAACTAACAAACAATATTAAAAATGAGTGT
Source organism: Pistacia vera (assembly GCF_008641045.1). Taxonomy (NCBI): domain Eukaryota; kingdom Viridiplantae; phylum Streptophyta; class Magnoliopsida; order Sapindales; family Anacardiaceae; genus Pistacia; species Pistacia vera. The sequence goes on from NW_022196171.1 coordinate 708,085, forward strand.
ACATGATAGACATAACAATGAATTGATTTGGTGATCAAGAAAATAAATGACTAAATGATGTTTACCAATAGAATCAGTTGCTTTTTCTGGCTGTATACGAGAATGGTGATTAAGACATGACTTTTCAATGCTATTTGTAGTAGATTGTACCTTATTGAGTTGTGCTTCATGATGAGTTTTTTCCATATCTTGAGAGATACTATCGGCAGGATCACTCTTTTTGTCAGTGGGCTTAGCTTTTCTTTTGCCTTTAACTAAACCTCCACGCCTACTCATGTTGTTGGTATTCTAAAAAGGTATTATTTACAATAAAATAAATCATTGAGTTATAAATAAATAAATGAAAGAAAAAGACATGATTGAGCTATGACCATAAAACAGAAAATTTCCTTAAACCCCAATGTCAATTAATCATTCATCCATTTTCCAAAACCTTAAGTTATGAATGAAGACAGACTGCGCATAAAAAAGCAAAGTGGGTCATGAAAAGAATACGTTGTGAATGTATATATGTAATGGTATTTTAAGCAGAGTGGGTCATGAAAATAATATATTGTGAATGTATTTATGTAATGGTTTGATGCCTCGGGAATTTGCCTTAAGATTGGTTTCTTGGTTGCAAAATACTAATTAAATAATCTGTTCAACTCCCCCAACCAAAACAAACCGTGAGTGCACAAATAAAAATAACTCTGCTAAATCAAAGAAACCTAACAGATGTGAACAAACCATACACGTACCACATAAAACCCGAAGAGATTACTAGCATTGGTCAAAAAAGTGAATATGATCATTATTCAGAGAATTGAGATGTTAAAAGTTTTTTATTTTTATATTTTTAATTTTAAATTAAAGAAGGTTATTCAATAAACTTTTCTCTATACAAACTCTACTCATATAAACCGCCTCAAATAGAACAGAAGTGAAATAGAATATAAGCATTTGTATTGATAATTAACATTAGAATAGATAACATGTTTGAGTAGTCAAATTTGGCAAGGCAAGGCAAGTTTCATAAATAATAATAATAATAATAATAATAATAATAATAAAAACCATAAACAAAGGTGACAATTTCATAAATATAAAACCATAGACAAAGATGACAATTTCATACATAACCTTTGATACAAACCATCCAATACAAAATTAAATAGCTGACAGTATTTATTGACTTCACATTACATCAACGAAGAAACTTATTGAAAATTAAAAATTCAACTAGCATTGCCGACACAGCAAACATGGAAAGACTCAAAAGCTAAAGTAGCAAGCTAAAGTAATTATTGCCATGAGTTTTTTTATGAGTTTTTTCTTAACTTCTTTTATATCCACCTATTGGTTTGACTCATGGCCAATTTAATATTATATTATAAATAAAAATTTTCTCAAAATTTTGCATTATATGATTGATGTGTGACGCATGGCCAAGTTTAATATTATAGTATAATATTATTTTTTCACAAAATTTGACATTATGTACTTGATGTGTGTTTGATTATGTGTTTTTATCAATAATTGTGTCATTAAAAAAAATTTAATAAATATCAAATAAGTGTATTTTCTGAAAACCCTAGAAAGTTGTGAGATTTTGTCCTCAATATAAACACATAATGCATGAAAGAAAATAGAGCAAGTTGCAGAAGAAAACTTACCTTTACAGAAAACTAATTCTTGAAAGAAAACTACAAGTAAAACAATTTGTAAAAGAAAAAAAATGCACAGAACACTAGAAAATAAAAACCTCAATGATGTAGTATTGGTTCCAAAAAGAAAACTAACCTTTGAAGCCTGAATATTGTCCGAAAATTCTTCTGATGGTTGTACTCGTTTGCCGTGCCTTGTTCTAGATTCCCCCATGTTTATGATAAAATAAAAAACTTCAAATAAAACCCTAAAAAAAAAGCGCAATTGAAAAAATAAGGAGGGATAAAAGTACCACCACTTTTACTTTTATAATTTGGGAAACCATTTACTCTTTATCCTATTTAATTGTAAATATATTTTATTTATTTTAATTATTTTATATAACTATGTTTTTTCATGCGTCTCCTTTAAAATAAAAAATAATAAAAACTTTGTATTTATTTAATTAAATTCTTATACAGCCGCCTCTATACTGGTTATAATCTCAATTAAACAATAATGCTATGGACACCGGTATTTTTATACTGAAATCTTGTATCGGCCTACGTGTCCCGGGACACTGGTTATTGGAGCTTGAACACAAACTAAGTACACGGGAGAGAACAAGAAGAAAGAAGAGATGAGAGAGTGGAAGACTTGTTTTTGTTATGTATTCATTCATTAAGAAGCAACAAAGTTTATACATCTTAATGCCACTATTGTACCTAGCATTAAAACATATTTTAATGCCAAAATACATCTTAACCATACATCTTTAGCAACTCAAATTACATCACATTAACATGATATAAAGTAGGCAGCTTAATGTATGCTGAATTCACCAAAAACAATCACTTCAGCATGCCTAAAAACCAGCTTTGGTGAACTATTCCCAAGCCAACTTCACCACTTCAAATTCTGCTTTTTGCTGCCAGTTTCCAGCTTTAGTTTAACAATCAAAAAAGTTTGTTTCAAGCAAAATATCATCACTTTGAACACTCCTCCTTGATATTTTTGCTTGAGACACCAAGTTTAAGTTTAAGATCTTCAAACTTGGACTTACATGAAGCCTTTGTAAAGATGTTTGCCAATTGATCTTCTCCCCTGTAGTGAGTCAATCTGATTTCCCTGCATTGCTCAGCCTCTCTCACTGCATGAAACTTGATTTTTATGTGTTTAGTTCGACCATAAATGACTGGATTCTTTGCCATAGCTACAGTCGAATGATTATCACAAAAAATTTCAGTAGGCTCACATTGTTTTACCTCCAAATCATTCAGCATATTCCTCAACCATATGGCTTGATTTACTGCAACAGCAGCTAATATGTATTCAGCTTCTGCAATGGATTGAGCCACTGTTTCTTGCTTCTTGGAAGACCGGCAAAAGGTTCCACAATTCAACAAGAAAACATACCCTGATGTGCTTTGCATATCATCATAAGAACCACCCCAATCACTATCTGCATAGCCCACCAATCTGAAGTTTTCGAACTTCCTTAACTAGATTCCATGATCTGTCGTCCCTCTGATAAACCTCAACACTCTCTTAGCTGCTCTAAATTGCTCCTCACTTGGTTTGCTCATAAATCTTGATAGGAGACTAGTGGCAAACATTAGATCAGGTCTTGTGTTGTTAAATACAACAAACTCCCAACCAAACTTCTATAATTTGTTTCATCCACCAGGGCTGCTCCATCCTCTTTACACAATCTTTTACACCAAAGGTGTGCCAACTGATTTACATCCGTCCAACCCAAACTTCTTCAGCATCTCATTAGCATATTTCTTTTTACATATAAAAATGTCATTTTGAGATTGATGTATTTCCATTCCAAGAAAATAGATCATCTCTCTCAAGTCAGTCATCTAAAACTCTTTGTGCATTGCCTTCTTAAACTCTTCAACTTAAATGGAATTTTTTCCTATCACCAGCAAATCATCTACATACAAGGAAATCATGATCACATATTCATTAAACTTCTTCACATACAAAGTATGCTCATTTGGACTCCTCGCATATCTTAGGCTGACCAGGTAATTATTAATTATGTTGTACCAAGCCCTTAGAGCTTGTTTTAGGCCATATAAAGTCTTCTTCCCCTTTGACTTCGTGTCCCTTAGGTTGTTCAACAAAGATTTCTTCATCAAGCCAACCATTTAAGAAGGCTGAGTTGACATCTATTTGGTAAACTTTCCACTTGAATTGAGTTGCCAATGCAAGGATTAACCGAATTGTATCATGTCTAGCAACAGGTGCAAATGTGTCTTGAAAGTCTACACCATGTTATTATGCAAAGCCTTTGACAAAAAGTCTAGCTTTGTGCTTCAAAACTGAACCATCAGGGTTCAATTTTCTCTTAAAGATCCACTTAACCTGGATCAATTTTCTATCGGCAGGTCTGTCCACAAGCTTTCATGTTCCATTCTTTTCTATCATGGACAACTCCTCATGCATCACAATTCTCCATGCCTCTGACTTGGTTGCCTCTAAATAGGATGATGGTTCAAGCACAGCTACATTGCATCTCCCATAAATCTCAGCAAGAGGTATGGTCCCTCTAATTGATGTTTCTTCTTCTATATCAGAATCTGCCTCACCAAATTGGTCAGCTGCTTGTTCCCTTTACAGTGGCCTTGTATCATCTTGAATTTTCTTCTCCTCCCAGTTCCAAACTGACCTCTCATCAACCCTCACATCTTGAAATCACCACCTTTTTAGACCCCGAAATATAAATTATGTATGCCTTGGATTGGTGGCTGTAACCAACTAGGATTCCAACTTTTGCTTTGTCATCAAGTTTGGATTTTTTGATGGATGGTATGAGGACATAACATACACTACCAAAGATTTTAAGATGGTCCACTTGAGGCTTGACTCCATACCATGTTTCAAATGGAGTTTGATCTTATAAAGCCTTGGTTGGAATCCTATTCAACAAGTACTCACTAGTGTTCACAGATTCTGCCCACAACTCAGTTGGCAAACTTTTTTCAGTCAGCATGCATTTTGACATCTCCATCACTGTCCTATTTTTCCTTTCACTCACTCCATTTTGTTGAGGAGTGTAAGGACAGCTATACTAGAGCCATATTCTAGCATCCCTGGATATTGATTCAAACTCCCATGAGGTATATTCACCCTCATTATCACTTCTCACAACCTTTATCCTTACACTAGCTTGGTTTTCTACTTGAGTTTTAAACCTCCTAAACACAGTAGTGACTTCACCTTTTTGTTTTAGGAAGTACACCCAAGTTATTCTTGAATAATCATCAATAAACAAAGTAAAATACTTGGATCCACTCAGGGATGGGGTCTGCATTGGTCCACACACATTAGTGTGTACCAATTGGAGCGTCTGCTAAACTTCCCTATTTGGCATGCTCTACACAAACTCTCATTCTCTTCTATTTCGGGTAAGGTGTGAACCATATTTTTGAGCTTCATTTGTCTAAGACCAGCATAATGATAATGACCATACCTTTTATGCCATAGGTTTGTGTCATCTGAATTCGCTGACATGGCTTGAAATTCTGATTTTTTGAACTCAACTGGGAAGCCCTTTCCCACCATTTTTACATACATCATCACATTTCCCTCATTATCTAATATTATGTAGGATTGATTTTCAAAATGTAGAGCGTAGTTTCTTTCAAGCATCTGTCCTACACTAAGTAGGTTTTGATTGATTTCAAGAACAAACAAAACATTAGTAATGATTTTTGTACCTGTCAAGGTCTGCACAACCATATCTCCTTTGCCTTCACATAGTCACCATTTCCAACCTTTTCTCTTGACTGGTATGATTGGTCTAGACTCACAAAATTCTCCAGATCAGGTGTCATATGATTTGTACATCCACTGTCAATCAGCCAAGCTCCATCATTGAACTGAATTGAACAGCATAGCAGGAGGCTACAAACAACTGTTCTGATTCTGAATTTTGGTGCAGATCTTCATTTGTCTGTGCTTGCTGTGTTGGTTGGTGTGGTTTGTTTTTGCAGACCTTTTCAATGTGGCTGAATTGTTTACATGCTCGGCATTGAATATTTGGTTTGAACCAGCATTTACTTTCTGCATGGTTCTTCTTTTTGCAGTGAGAACATGGTGGAAAACCCTTGAAACCTCTTGGTTTATTCCACTGACTGCTGGCTTTCTCCTTTCCTCTCTTATCTCCAACATGTTTCTTGTTTCCTCCCTGAGTTGGCTTGCCGTTTTGTAGGACAACCAATGCTGCTTCACCACTATCTTCCTGCCTCAACTTCCTTCTTTGCTCTTGAGCTTGAAGTGCATGAACAAACTCAGTCAAGGTGATCAGAGACAAGTCCTTGGAATCCTCCAAAGAGGAGATTTTTTACTCAAACCTCTCAGGTAAGCTCACCAATTCCTTCTCTACAATTCGTTTATCTGTTATCTCCTCCCCTAGCAACCTTATCTTGTAAACCACATTCATTAATCTATCAACATACTCCTTAACCACTTCAGCTTCTTGCATCTTTGATGTCTCAAACTCTCTCCTTAAGTTCAAGACTTGCATATTTCGGGTTTAGCTACTTCCTCCAAATTCTTCCTTGAGCTTGTCCCAAGCTTCCTTTGCTATCTCACAAGCCATTGTCCTTGTGAAAACTTGATCCATAACAGCAACATGTATATGAGACAGAGCTCTTGGAGCTTTTGCAGTTTCTTCTTCATGGATTCTTATTTGATTCAACGTTGGATTTGGCCCCAACTGTGGCGGTTGCTTCTCTTCTTCTATGTACTGCCATAAACTCTGACCTCTTAGATAAGCCTTCATCTTAACAGCCCACATATGGTATTGTTCTCCATTAAAGGTTGGAGGTAAGAGTGAGTCTGAACTTGCTGCCATGAAGATTGGTTTTTGGTGTGATGAAGACTGACTGAGTAAGCACTGAATGAAAGCTTTGTAGGCCCCTTGAGATCAAATGGAGCTTTGATACCAGTTGTTGGTTATTGGAGATTGAACACAAACTAAGTACACGGGAGAGAGCAAGAAGAAAGAAGAGATGAGAGAGTGGAAGACTTGTTTTTGTTCTGTATTCATTCATTAAGAAGCAACAAAGTTTATACATCTTAATGCCATTGTTGTACCTAACATTAAAACATATTTTAATGCCAAAATACATCTTAACCATACATCTTTAGCAACTCAAATTACATCACATTAACATGATATAAAGTAGGTAGCTTAATGTATGCTGAATTCACCAAAAACAATCAGTCCAACATGCCTAAAAACCAGCTTCGGTGAACTGCTCCCAGCCAACTTCACCACTTCAAATTCCTCTTTTTGCCGCCAGTTTCCAGCTTCAGTTTAACAATAAAAAGAAGTTTGTTTCAAGCAAAATATCATAACTTTGGACAAAAGCTAGGCCTCAGAGTTACACCTGTTACAATTGGACTAAAGCATTCCCTGTTACCATTACACTGCTCCAGAAACTAATTATCAAAATCATTGTGTGATAAGAGAGGGTGGATTACACTGTCACATAGCCACCTTTGTGAACTTTGGGAATTTCTCAACCAGAAGAGAATGGATATATTTCTCAAGATATCATCCATAGATAACTCAATTGATACTCTTTGACTCATTTCTATGGATGATATCCTGAGTTCGAACACACTTTGAACCCAACTAATTGAAGTGAGTAAGAGATAAATCCAAATCTTACCAAATAAGGTGGGTAAGGAAATATACGATGATTGTAATTCTCCAAACACCTACTAGATGAGGTTGAAACACATTGGATACTGGTAAGAACTATGGAAGCTTAAAATACTTTGTAAAAAGTCAAGTTATCATCTCCAATAGAACCTTAATGACACTTAAGAGGCAACTACATCTGCCCCTCCCGACGAGTCCCATGTATAAAGTCAGGCCTCAAAATTACTCCTGTAAAATGGAACAAAAGAATTCCTTGTTACCATTAATCTGCTCTTGCGATCGGTTTATCAAAAGCATTGGGTGAATATGGGAGACACGATTGTACTGATACAAATCCATCCTAGTCAAACTCTGGAATTTCTCAACAAGAAGAGAACATATATATTTTAATGTGAATCAGTTTTTTTTTTTTATATTAATTTCCACATTAGTTTTTTAAAAATTAAACTTATATTTGTTGTGTCATATCTGAATTGAATGAACTTCATGCAAAGAGAAAAGGAACAAGATTTCAAATAAATAAAGAAATATCATGGAGGTTTCAAGTTTCAACTTAGGTCACTATCTGTTTATATTTTTCAAATAATGCATATCTTTGTATTTGAATGACCAATTATCACTTATCCGGGACATATGTGAATAATTTAAAGTACCAAATCCAAAAAGAGTTTTTTAGAACCAAGAAATAAACTACCAACTTCAAGGCGTACAACAATGCCACTTTCGTGAAGGAAATTTCGTCCATTTATTAATGCAAAAAGAATCAGTAAATTTCTTTAGGATACAGTAAAGAATCTGCTTATATTATGCACAAAACAAAAGCAAACTAAAGAGAGTTTTGGTTTTAATAGGATTGTAGTGGTTTTTCTTTTCCATTGTACTTCTACAAAAAATCCAATTCCTCATATAGGATTGTTGGTACCTTTTAAATGAGAAGGCATCTTTTGTAAAACCATTTTGAGATATGAGTACAACCTTTTGAAGAGACATGACCTTTTGTAGAGACATGACCTTTAGAAGAGACATGACCTTCCAAAGGGAAACCTTTGAAGGTACATAACCCTTTAGAAGAGACATGACCTTCCAAAGGGAAACCTTTGAAGGTACATAACCCTTAGAAGAGACATGACCTTCCAAAGAGAAACCTATTGATAACGGACATGCCCAATTAGGAAAAATGTCTCACAAGAGTCTGGGTTCAATTAAAATCTTAGCAAGATAAAATGGTCTATTCAACATGAACTTTTTACTAACAATGTTATCTAAAAAGAATAATTCTTTCCATCATGTTAATCAATCAATATTGTCCAATGAGGCTTCAAGCCTGATCTCTTATGGCAAAAAGCTAAGACCTTCAAAAATATCCAAAACCTATTAATTGTTCTTTCTGGAGGGGAAGATGTTATCAATTCATTGAGTGAAAATCCTACCACCTAGCTGAAGATGATAAAGTCAGAAGTCTAGAGCCAAAGCAAGAGAATAGGAGACATGATCTCCACGTGGCAGTTTCTTCATTAACGCTGCATTAGTCATCTCTACATCAGAAATACAGAAATAGCAAAATATTGTCAACAGCATCCCTGGTCCAAAGGCCCAAATTTGCTCCAACTTAAACCATATTGAAACACATGTCACATGGCATCACAGATGTCTAAAAATGGCCTGGTATCTATACACTATAAAGCGGAACAGGTTATGAGTTCTACCTCATAAAAGCAATTGAGTTTTAGTTCCTACTGTCTTCTGCGTTAATTCCAGAGAAAACTGAAAATGGACCAATCCCAGAACACAGGTTTCCAAGCCGGCCAGGCCACAGGCCAAGCTCAGGTGACCTCTTACATAAATGAACATTAACATTCCTTAATTCCAGTTCAACATCCATGATACATGTTGCATAATCTTCAATCATGTAATGATGTAAATATTTACATTTTCTTCCAGGAAAAGAGCAGCCAGATGATGGATAAGGCTAATAATGCTGCCCAATCTGCCAAGGAGTCGTGCCAACAGGTATATATACAAAGCGAAAAACTTACATCTATAGATGAATAAAGACTAGAAGGGGTTGAAGTTCATTCAACTAACCAGGCTTAATTGTTGTTGAAGTTCATGACTAATGATAAACACATGTATACAGGCTGGCCAGCAAATGCAGGATAAAGCTCAGGGTGCTGCTGATGCTGCCAAGAATGCTGTTGGAATCAACAAATGAAACCAAAGGATGAGTAACACCCACCTGCTCCTCTTCGAATAGTACACATTTAATCAGTTTATTTGTTTTTTCCATTGTTTAGCTCATCAAGAGCTGGCTGTTTTTTTGTGTCCTTTTCTTTTCTTTGTTTCTTGTCACCGGTGTGTACTTCGAACATAAAGAGAGAGCTTTAATGAATTGTTTCTAGTCTTGAGTCTTCAATCACTTTTCCTTATCTTTGAGATGCATTCAAATAATACGATGCCCCTAGTCTGATTCTTTTAACAGGTCACTGATAAAAGAGTCTCGGACAACACATTCCATTAATTCAATTGACCTAGTAGCCATATATCACGCAATTTTTATTCAAAAATTTATGAAATCGGCTCAGAGTCTGGAGTCATAAGATTGTGGTGAAGAATACCATTGATATATATCAGATTGCAAGCAAACGATCATAACTCAACAGGTTGCAAACGATCCTGCATGAAAAAGCCTACAATTCAAACAAGAAAATAATGGATACTTGAAACCAAAAAAGGAAAAATACTATCTACTCCTTGCCAGGAATGTTTCAGATTTGAAAAGCAAGATGTAAAGTAAAAAATCATGCTCAAACAACTGTAATTATCTCCTGTTATAAAGTAAAAAACAACATTTATCTGTAAATCACTGCAGCACAATCTCCAGAAAAAACTGACCTTCGATTCACCATTCCAATCCTTCCAACTAAGGACATTCATCTTCATAAGAACTACCAAAGGTCTTCTTTTCTAGGTTATCTTAAAAGCACACGTTTACTGATTCCTAACCTGCAGCTTCAACAAGCATTACAAATCTTCCTCTTTGTTCATTAACTTTCATAGGATTGTGGCAATTGACCACACATCTATGTAAGACATTACACCCTAAAAGGAGACTTGCCTTACCACTCTCATTTTACTCTCTTTCCCTAAATGGGAGAGTCTTGGGTAACATTCGTTCCACCACATCAACTTTCAAAATCAAATAAAAGCATGTTATGTATTCATTCATACTATAACTCACTATTTGTGTTAACAGTTGGGATAGATTAAAGAGAAATAAACATAGACTTGCCACAGTTCTATTGAGCCATTAAATGAATGACATCATACCATAGATTTACCCAACGTTTTTTCCCATTAGGTAGATCAAAACTGAAGAGTAATATGCAGTCTGAGATCAAATCAATTATTCAAAGATTTTAAAGACTTTATGCTGAGTTTCTCTTGAGCGATCTTACTTCAGAGTTAGTACAATGCAAACTAGTTATAAAATATTGAAAGCAAAAAAACCACCAAGTTCAGTTTAACCATTTTTCTCTAGAGTTCCTTAAATATTTTTCCAAAGAGTGACTGGTTATCTTTCAACTAGATATCAGGAAGAAATACCAAAGAGAACATCAATTTGTTAAACCCACACATTTTTATTGACTTGATAAATGTAAATATACAAAAAATAAATATTCAATCTACAAGAGACACTATCTGATATTGGCAACAGTACCTCTTGTCGGAGTGGGGCCTAACTCCTCACCAAAAGGTCTTATTGAGTGGGAGGACCCCCCCCTCCCCCGGTCAAGCCCATATGGTCCAGTTGCCTATGAATGGAAGTAGTTTGGCAGCCCACCGCTGGTTAATCACTCAACTCAAATGGGGCTGGCTCTAATACCACTTGTTGGAGTTGGGCCTAACTCCTCACCCAAAAGGCCTTATTTAGTGGAAGGATTGCCCACATTTATCAACACATTGGCTTGAGCGTGCCTAGTCGATATTGGATCTCTAACAGTATCATGTCGGAGAAATATTGGCTCCGTTTGGTTGGTTTTTGGGAATACTATTATTAGTATTCCCAAAAAAGTTAAACAGTAAAATGCCCAAAAACTCACAATATTATCCAATATTATTCAACTTTTTTTAAACCCCCTAAATTTATTAATTTAATTAAATACCCCTAAATATTTTTTTTTCAAAATTGCAAAAACACCCCTAAACCCACATTATACCAGATTCCGGCCACCACTGCCGGAAGTTGGCCGGAATCTGATATAATGGCGCACTACTGGCTGAATATGACCGATAGCCGGTAGTGCGCCGATCTAGCCTTTTCCGGCCAGATCCACGGTGGATCTGGCCGGAAAAAGCCAGATCTCAACGGCCAGATCTTTGGTTGTAACCAGACGTCAACAACAGCCAACATATGGTCGTCGTTGACCATCAACGATGGCCGTATCTTTGGCCATCGTTGACGAGCAAATGCGGCCAAATCTAGCCGTCAATGGCGAGATCTAGTCGTAGATCTGGCCTTTACCGGCCAGATCGACCGTGGATCTGGCTAGCAAAGGCCATATCGACGCACGACCGGCAAGATCCAGCCGGTCATACGTCGATACGGCGACTCCGGCCACCCTCCGACGGTGGTGGCCTGCTGTGATTATTCAATGGGTGGGTTGGGGTGTTTTTGTTAACTTTCAAAGTTTTATTATAGGGGTGTTCAGTAAATAAACAAACATAAGGGGTATTTTTATTAATTTCCAAATCCTACATCGTAATACCCGCCCAATTCAACTTTTTTTAACTTTCTTCTAAAAACTGCAAAAAAGTGAACCAAACGGAGCCATTATTTTTCTCACCGTTCAATAACTGGTTATTGATATGCATAATCAGAACAATAATAATAAAAAATACAAAGAAGAGATCTCCTAAAAAGTCTAAGCTAATTTTTGGTGGCCACATTGTAGTATGTCATATACGTCAATGATGCCATGAGGGAACGTTGGATATATTGCAGCAGTTACAGCTACCTTTGCCACAGAAGTTACATGGAATGGAGGTAGAAACAGTGGACCAATTAGCGGAATTTTGGACAGCAATTTTGCATGCTTCATAATCTGCATTAACCATAGAATGAATTGAAACAACAACAAATTGTTCATAAACAAAAGACAGGTACACATCTTAGAAGAATATTCATTCATGGCAAGAAAAATCTTTAAACAATCACAAGCAACAAGTCTAATAGAGCTGTTGAAGATGGTGATAACCTGCTGGAAATGCAACATTGTTTAGCTAAGGTTTCAAACAACTTTTTTAGCACCAAGTGCTCATGTTTCTATTCGGGTGCAGTAGTTGATGCTGCAGAATTTGATACAGTATGGTGATGTTTTGGTGACATGTTTAGTTGAGATTAAGACATGTTTTGGTGTAAGATTTTATTTAAATTCAAATATGTAACATCTCATCCACTACAGTAGGTTGTTTAGGTAAGAACAGTGGACTGTTTTTGTATAAATGTAATCCATGTTCAATGAATGAAAACATAGCACACATTTCCAATTTTAGCCGTCCCTTTTTCATTTCTCTCCTTTATCACTCTCCAGTTGAACCATCTGACTCAACAATTGGTATTAGAGTTGTAGTTGATCTTAAGGGCTTGATACATTTATCTCTTTTCATCCAACTTCTCAGCCTCTGTTACAGTGAAACCATTTGTTAAACTCCATACAGCTTGATTCAATGGCACAATACATAGCTTCTCTTACTCCTCCAATCTTCAATGGTGAGCAATACCACATGTGGCCTGTCAAAATGAAAACCTTCATGAGGGGACAAGGTTTATGGCAGTATGTTGAAGAGAATAAGCAACCACCTGCATTAGGGCCAAACCCCACGTTGAATCAAATCAAGCTTCTTGAGGAGGAAGTTACTAAGGCTCCTAGAGCTTTGTCTCATATCCATGCAGCTATAATTGAACTTGTGTTTTGTCAGACCGGTCGTCACAGCCACAAAATTAAACCTAAATATCGTAGTTAGCGGTAAGCAGGGTCGAATCCACAGAGAACAAGACTAATGACCTAATGTATATTTGAGTAAACGAAAGAGAAATTGGCAAAATGATTGATTAAAACTAAGGAAACTAATTAATTACAGGAAATTAAAAGCATCAAATAAATTGCTAACTAAAATACAATATTAAAAGTGTTGCCTGTACGGGTTCGGTTTGACTCAAGACCAACTCTCACAATTCCTCTCCTCGCTCTTCGGTTTCCTAAACCTACAAGGCTAGGCAAATCAATAAAAATATCTCCCGGCAATCTAGGTATAGTCTATCTTGTCGCTCCGTCGTCTTAGTTACAGATCGATTGGTTAAAGACTATCATTGACTAACCAAAAAATGCTAAACCCTTAAACACTACTAATTGGTACAACGTTAACAAGTACAACCTATCAACTTGTATCATCCAATCAACTAATTACACAACAAATACATTCCTAGTAGAAATGATATCAAACGCTAATACAACTTGATTACAGTTATATAACAACAAACGTTCTTAATGGACATTATCAATTCAGCATGTCGAGCATCAGAATAATATTAAAGCATCGCAAACAAACTGAAACGAAACAAATATAATCTAAATACAAGAAACTTAACCAAATATCCAACATTCGGGCTCATCCAACTAGTCGAGAACTGTCGAGAAGATCCATGAGTGTCGATCCTGATCTCCCTACACCGTAACAGGCAACTAATAACTCAGCCGCTCATGGTGGTGTCGACGAAGGCTAGAACGGTGGGAACAGAACTGTCATGGTGAAGAGGACGTAACCGACAACGAGATGATGTGAAGGAGCGAAAATGACCAACAGACAACCTGGAATATGAACAGTTGCACTCGCCAGAAAACGTTAATTTTCCAACGAGTCTTTCGGCAAATGGTGGCGAAAATGGGATCCGAAGGTACCAATGGAAAGCTCGGGTGATGGGGAGTTCGGATCAGGCCCTGGGGAGATGAAAGGTCACCGAAAAGTGAGCAAAATCATGCCAGGAAGTCGAAGAGTCGTCAGATCAAGGTGATAGATCTCGCCGGAAAAAGGGTAGATCGACAGCAGAAATGTGAGGGGAAGTTGACGAGGCTATGGCTAGCACAAAAGAAGCTCAATCGGCACCGAAAAATGGTGCAAACTCTGGTGGAAGATGAAGAGTCACGGCGTGGAAATGATGGTATTTTGCCAGCATGCATGAATGACGATGGAGGATGGCTGGTCGGCGGGAGAAGGTGAAGCGTTACCGGCCTGGAAGATGAAATGTCGCCAGCCGACGACCAAATTTCGGGGATGGGTGAAGTCCCTTCGTGGCTGGCCCTTCCTTTTGCGACCTTTCAACTGCAATTAATATAAAATGGGGTAAATTTCAATTTGGTCCCTACACGATTGAAAAGTGACAAAATCAACCTCTTAAAACATGACATTTTACCCCCTGAATAGCATAAATGAGACAAAAACACTCGTAATCCATAAACCACAACCTAATTTCAACTCACACCATTTCCAAATTCATTCCAAATATGCTAAATCAGTAAGAAAAACTCAAAATATGATTTTTATACATAAATTCATAATTTCTCTTAATTGTCTCAATATAACTTCAATTCAATTACACATAGGGTATTTTTATCACCAAAATAGAGTCACTTTCATGACTCTAACATGTTTACAAGAATCATGGCGTATGAGATAGCCAAGGAAGCATGGGATAAGCTCAATGAGGAGTTTGGTGGTAGTGATACAATAAGGAATATGCATGTATTGAACTTAAGGAGGGAGTTTGAAATGTTGAAATGCAAGAGTCGGAATTAGTAAAGGAGTATGTAGTGTTAGCTTGAGAAAGATAAATTGAAGTTTCTAGAGAGAAACACAAAGAAACAGAATTTCAGTAGCTTTGGTTTCTAACTGAATGAATAGAGATTACATCTGAGATTTGTTCTTATACAATTGAGAAAGAGTAAAGTAAACAATGACTTAGAAAACGAAGTCACCTTGCATTTAGTAAAAGGCCAAGCAGAAACAACACCATCTTATCCTTTTGCTAATACTTCCCCTTAAGCAAAACTGGTTCACTTTTCAACTATCTCAACTTCTCAGATGTTTTAACCTTTTGCTAATACTTCCCCTTAAGCAAAACTGGTTCACTTTTCAACTGTCTCAATATTCCACTCAAATCAACTTCTCAGATCAGCTCAAAACAACTTCTCAGATCAGCTCAAAACAACTTCTCAAATCAGCTCAAAACAAATTCTCAAATCAGGCATTATAATCTTTTGCTAATACTTCCCCTTAAGCAAAAAACTGGTTTACTGGTTTACTTTTCAACTATCTCAATATTCCTCCTCAAATCAACTTCTCAAACCTGCATTAATCTTGCAGCTTAAACCATCTTCTCAAGTCAACTCTAAAACACGCACATTAAACTTCAAAATTGCACATTTAAACTTGCAACAATTAAACTTGCAACAATATCAGCTCCACATTAATCAGCTCCATATTAAACTTGCAAAAATCAGCTCCTCAAATCAACTAAAATTGCACATCCTCAAATCAACCAAAACCTACAATTCTACACTAATACTTGCAGCAAATTTGCAGCTCCTCAAATCAACCAAAATTGCACATCCTCAAATCAACCAAAACCTGCAATTCTACACGAATACTTGCAGCAAATTTGAAGCTCTACAACAATCAACTCCCCAAACCAACCTACAATCAACTCCTCAAACCAACCTAGATTAATCTGCAGTGCAAATCAACTGCAATTCAACCATTAAACCTGTAGTTCTACACTAATACTTGTAGCGAATCTGCAGTTCTGCAACAATCAACTCCTTAAACCAACCTGCATTAATCTGCAATGCAAATTAACTGTAACTCAACCATTAAACCTGCAGTTCCACACTAATACTTTCAGCAAATCTGCAGCTTTGCAACAATCAATTCCTCAAATCAACCTGCATCAGTTAAAACTAATCAAGCAGAAACTTAGAATATGCTATGAAGAAAATTACAGCTATTGGGATGAACTCATATTAGCCGAACAAGAGGCCTCTGTATAGCTCGAATTTCCCTCACTTTCAGTTATTGCAACAACAATGAGTTTACCCTTTAACTCATGAAACTGAGCAACAGACAATGCTTTAGTCAAAACATCTGCAATTTGTAGTTTTGAAGGAACATACTGCACAACTATTTGTTTTGATAGAACGTGATCTCTGATGTAGTGAGCATCGATTTCAATATGTTTTGTTCTTGCATGAAAAACAAGATTCACTGCCAAGGCTCCTACACTGACATTATCACACCATATCACTGGAATAATAGGCATTTTCAACCCCAATTCTGAAAATACACTTTGCAGCCAAGCAATTTCAGTGGTTGTGTGGGCTAAGGCTCTGTACTCAGCTTCAGTAGAACTGAGAGCAACAACTTTTTGCTTGCGAGAGCTCCACTGTATTAGATCAGGTCTTAGGTAAATGTAGTAACCACTTGTTGACCTTTTGTCATCCAAATTACTTCCCCAATCCGCATCTGAATAACATTCAACACTTAAGGAGGCTACTGGTTTAAATTGCAGACCATGATATTATGTTCCCTTGATAAATCTGAGCACTCTCTTATAGGCTTGCCACTGGAGCTCTGCTGGTGCTTGAAAGAACTGACTGAGGTTATTAATACAGAAGCTTATATCAGTCTGGTTAATGTTAAATATTGTAATGCTCCCACTATACTTCTATAGAGACTAGGATCCTCAAACAAAGGACTATCGGTGGAGAAAAGTTTTGTGCCAACGGTCATTGGAGTTGGACAAGCATGTGCTTCAAGCATTCTTGTTTTGGTAAGCAGATCAACAACATATTTTGTTTTCCGGAGGTGAATTCCCTAAGATGTTCTGATGGCTTCTAACCCCAGAAAATATTTGATTGATCCAAGTGCTTTCAGGGATAAATTAAAGTTCAAATCTTGAGCAAGTTGAAGAATGCATGAATGGTTGGATCCAGTGATGAGAATATCATCTACATAGATGAGAATATAGGTTACTTGATCCCTGGTAGCGTGCCGAATGCACCAAATTAATTAACCTTACTGACCTAACTATTGAATTATATAAAGGGCAAGCAAGGGTCGATCCCACAGGGAATGACTCGATTAATTTCTATATTCTAAAACAATAAAAACAACAGAAACGCAAATTAAACTCTAAACAGAAAACCTGACAACAGTAATGAAAGGGGGTTTGTAATCAANGCTGTAGGGACTTATTGTTTATCTTTGCCTACGGGCTTATTGTTGGAACTACATAACTGTTATCACGTACCTTCTATTTCTAGAAATATTATTTCAGTATCCGCTTTGGATAATATGGGGTATCATTTTGAGATATCTAATGGATTGTTGTCCTTTAGTTTGAATGGTATTCTATTTGGAATTGCAAGGTTATATAATGGATTATATGTTCTTGATTTAAACAATAAAGATATTCTCAATATTGAAACCAAGAAAACTAAACATAGCGATCAAAACCAGATATATCTCTGGCACTGTAGATTGTGTCATGTTAATAAGACTTGCATTGCAAAACTTCAAAGGGATGAAGTTTTGGACCTTTTTGACTTTCAGTCATTTGAGGTATGTGAGTCATGCCTTTTAGGCAAGATGACTAAGTCTAATTTCACAAGACAAGGTGAAAGGGCTACTGAGCTGTTAAGCATCATCCATAGTGATGTATGCGGTTCACTAACAGTTGAGGCCAGAGGTGGATATTCATACTTCATCACATTTACTAATGATTTCAGTAGATATGGTTATGTCTACCTTATGAGACGTAAATCTGAAGCCTTTGATAAATTCAAGGAATTCAGGAATGAAGCACAGAATATGTTGGGCAAAAGTATTAAAGCTCTTTGGTCGGATCGAGGAGGTGAATACTTAAGCTTAGGGTTTTCAGAGTACCTGAAGGAATGTGGGATAATATCACAACTCACCCCTCCTTATACACCCCAACACAATGGAGTGTCTGAAAGGAGGAACAAGACCTTACTTGACATGGTTAGGTCCATGATGAGTTTTAGTGATATACCTGCATCGTTCTGGGGTTATGCCCTAGAGACTGCGACTCACATTTTGAACCTTGTGCCGTCAAAGTCTGTAGATAGGACTCCATATGAGCTATGGAGTGGGCGAAAGCCCAACTTGTCTTATCTAAGCATTTGGGGTTGCGAAGCTTATGTTAAGAAATTGACTTCGAACAAGTTGGGTCCAAAATCCTATAAATGTATATTTGTGGGGTATCCAAAGGAGATCAAATGATACTATTTCTACCACCCAGAAGAGCACAAAATTTTTGTTGCTCAATCTGGTGTCTTCCTAGAAAAGGAATATTTTCTAAGAAGTACTAGTGGGAGAAAAGTAGAACTCGATAAAGTTCTAGAACCACAAGATATACTAGACAAAGGACGGGATGATATGCCACATGAATTGGTTGAGCATCAAGAGGAGGTTACTCCACAACTTGTAGATCAAAGTGAACCACCTCAGGTAGCATAGGAGCTACGTAGATCTGGGAGAGTACGCCATGAACCCGACGAATTACCAGAATTACTGATTGCAGCAAGATGTACTGAACTGTTTGGGAAATCCACAGTGTTGAATTTTTCAATACGCATTTCATACTTTTGTAGCAAATATTGTGCTTCTTGCAACATAACAGAGTCAAATTTAGATTCAATTCTGGATGTTAAATTGACGACAACAGCGTCAAATTCTGGTCCTAATCCATCCAGAATATGTTGAAGTAAATCTTCATCCAACACAACCTGACCACTAGAGTTCAAACTTTCGGCAATTCCCTTCATCTTTTTAAAGTAATCACCAACTGTTAAATTTCCTTTTTGAGTACTTTGTAATAACGTTTTCAAATGTAGAGCTCTAGCCTTTGAATCACTTAAAAATTCATGTTCAAGTGTAAGCCAAATATCAGTACAAGTTTGACATTTTGACACAGAGCTAAACATGCATTTTGAAATAGACACTAATAATGAAGTAACAAGGAACTTATCAGTGCGTTTCCAAGCTAAATAAGCTGGATTAATACACTGTCCAGTACTAGATTTTATCTCATCTTTTGACCTAGATTCAGTTGATTCAACTAAGATTTCAGGCTCAGACACAATTAAAGGTTCTGGATAGGAGATAAAACCTATTAAGTGGCCATCAAGCTCATGTGCTCCTACTGCAGAAGGAATTTGAGACTTCCAGAATCGGTAATTTTCTTTGTAATTATCTCATGTGAGCTTCGGATGAACAACCTGGAGACTCGTCGGAAAAGCTGAAGAGAAAGAAGTCGAGGAGCTTTGCATACTTCATTCAAATTACTGGTGGAATTGTTAGATGAAGAAAGGTTCGCCATTGACGCTAGTCTATGGCTCTGATACCATGTTAACTAGAGAAAGATAAACTGAAGTTTCTAGAGAAAAGCACAATTTCAGTAGTTTTATTTTCTAACTGAATGAAATGAGCTTACATCTGAGATTTGTTCTTATACAATTGAGAAAGAGAAAGGCGTACAAAAGACTGATTGAAAGAAAGAGTAAAGTGAGAAAGTAAAGAGAAGAGTAAAGTGAATTGGAATTGAAAACGACGTCACTTTGCATTTAGTAAAGTGCCAAGCAGAAACGGCACCATCTTGACCTTTTGCTGATACTTCCCCTTAAGCAAAACTGGTTCACTTTTCAGCACTCTCAACTTCTCAGACATTTTAACCTTTTGCTGATAGGTTTGACCTATCGGTCAAACCGATTCAACTTGGGACCCAACCACTTTATCAGGTTTCACCCCGGGTCGATTATTAAAACACTGGTAACAATAATTTATTATTCATTCATATAATGAGGTGTTATATGCCATTTAATCTATATTTGTCCATATAATTATTGAATAACATACTAAATGTAAAAATAAACTTGTCTATTTAAAACCATTTGTTAAACACTAAAAAACAATCAGTTCTATTGTTCACTCATCACTGCATCGAAAATTTTCTAGAGATGTACATAGCTTAATTAATTTCTTCTACAAAATTTATAATTTCCTTTGCCTACAATAAGAGAAAACAGAAATACAAATTAAAGCCTGATGAGAATCTATCACAACTAGCAAGTACGTGGCATCAAAGCACATAAATGAGCTGACCTATCACTACACCTATGGATTCAAAACTCCCATATAAAGAGAAATGCAGAGAATTGAGATGGGACTTTTAGGGCAGTTTCTTTTTCATTTCATAATGAAAAAGAGATTGCCCTAAAAGCCTTCACAAAGAAGCTCTCTTCACTACTACAAGTATTGATTTCTTCAACTCTGAACAACTGGTTTCTTCTTCAAGCATCATTTTGTAGACTTGACGGAGCCGTAAAAGAAAGCATGCATGAAGAAGATGAACTATCCTTGTTAATTTTTCGATTGTTTATGTTTTTGTTGCCGAAAAATAATGGATGTTGAAGAGAACAATTTTCTAATTTCATGATATGCAATGTTGTGTTGTAGTAGAGCACTTAAGCGGTACAGCGCTGGCTTTTTATTCAAGTTAAGTGATGGTTTGTTATGTCGTTGTATAAGAATTTTTCCGATGAAATTTCTTGCATCAAGATCTGCCTGGTTGGTAGACGGCATTTTTCCGTCGTAATTTATTTAACGTGAGGAGAGAGTTCAATAATTAAGAATATAGATAGTCCATTTTAATACCATATAATAACTCAATCAAAATACTATTATCTCCTTGAACAAAATGTGTGTTATCTTTAACATCCTTAGTTTGATATACATCTCTCTTAATTATGCCAGTAAAGCAAAGGGTAATGGCAAGGGTAAGGCCAAGGCCAAACCCAAGCCAAGCCTAAGCCAAAGGACAGGTAGCTCTTGGGCCTGAGAGTGGCATAGGGAAGGGCAAGATAGTCTGCTTTTTTTGTGGCAAGCTGGCCACTAGATGAAACACTGCAAGGCTTTCCTCGCAAGCAAGAAGAGTCAGAGGTACGACTTTAGGTATTTTATGATTGAAAAACTTCTCTCCTTACTATCTTGGGTCATTGACACAGGATGTGGTACACAATTTGTACTGATGCAGGGACTAAGGCAGAGTAGAATGCTCACCAAGGGAGAGGTGGACCTACGAGTTGGAAATGGAGCACATGTGGCTGCATTGGCTGTAGGGAGTTATTGTTTATCTTGCCTACGGCTTGTTATTAGAACTAACATAAATGTTATCACGTACCTTCTATTTCTAGAAATATTATTTCAGTATCCGTTTGGATAATATGGGGTATCATTTTGAGATATCTAATGGAGTGTTGTCCTTTAGTTGAATGGTATTCTATTTGGAATTGCAAGGTTATATAATGGATTATATGTTCTTGATTTAAACAATAAAGATATTCTCAATATTGAAACCAAGAAAAATAAACATAGCGATCAAAACCAGAATATCTCTGGCACTGTAGATTGTGTCATGTTAATAAGACTTGCATTGCAAAACTTCAAAGGGATGAAGTTTGGACCTTTTTGACTTTCAGTCATTTGAGGTATGTGAGTCATGCCTTTTAGGCAAGATGACTAAGGTCTAATTTCACAAGACAAGGTGAAAGGGCTACTGAGCTGTTAAGCATCATCCATAGTGATGTATGCGGTTCACTAACAGTTGAGGCCAGAGGTGGATATTCATACTTCATCACATTTACTAATGATTTCAGTAGATATGGTTATGTCTACCTTATGAGACGTAAATCTGAAGCCTTTGATAAATTCAAGGAATTCAGGAATGAAGCACAGAATATGTTGGGCAAAAGATTAAAGCTCTTTGGTCGGATCGAGGAGGTGAATACTTAAGCTTAGGGTTTTCAGAGTACCTGAAGGAATGTGGATAATATCACAACTCACCCTCCTTATACACCCCCAACACAATGGAGTGTCTGAAAGGAGGAACAAGACCTTACTTGACATGGTTAGGTCCATGATGAGTTTTAGTGATATACCTGCATCGTTCTGGGTGTGCCCTAGAGACTGCGACTCACATTTTGAACTTGTGCCGTCAAAGTCTGTAGATAGGACTCCATATGAGCTATGGAGGGGGCGAAAGCCCAACTTGTCTTATCTAAGCATTTGGGGTTGCGAAGCTTATGTTAAGAAATTGACTTCGAACAATGTTGGGTCCAAAATCCTATAAATGTATATTTGTGGGGTATCCAAAGGAGATCAAATGATATATTTCTACCACCAGAAGAGCACCCTTGTTATTATGATTTTGTTTTCTCCTGCGTATATGGACCGTTTCCTAGCAGTGGTATTAGAGCCTAGAGTACCAAATTTTACAGTTTTTTATGTGGATGGTTGATAACATGTATTTGATGATATGATGTTGCCTTATAAAATCATGTTTTAAGAAATTTATTAATCGATTAATTTAATTTGTTGATGATCTACAAGTTTGGTATATTGGTGATGAATTTTTGGTTGAAATCAGTGTGTATGATTGATTGAAAATCCGTTTGGAGTGTATATGGTTACTGTATGAACAGATCCGGAGCTACAGGTTTGTGTACGCTCACCGCGACGATATAACTCATCGCTGCAGCGAGCATTTTTCACGCTGACGCTAGTGACGAAACTAGCGCTCGTCGCGGCGATCATCCTCTGGATGAGCGCTATATGAAAACAGTGCTCGCTGCGTCGATATAACCCATCGCCGTAGTGAGCATTGTTCACGCTGACACTAGTGATGAAACTAGCGCTCGCTGCGGCGATCGTCCTCTGGATGAGCGCTGTACGAAAACAGCGCTCGCTGCGGCGATATAACCCATCACCGCAGCGATAAGCGTGAATGTCGTAATCAATGCACGCTGCAATGATCTAACTCATCAAAGCAGCGAGCGCACTTTCAAGTGCACAGGGGCCAGAATGTAAAGTTTCAAAACTTTTGGACCAAATTGTAGATCTATAAATTGTCAGGGGGAAAATGTAATTAACCCACAAATTTCAAAAATTGATTGTTTTTGAAATATATGCTTTGTACTTGTTTGTATATTGTATGGTGAACGGTACATGAGCCTTAGACCTAAGGGTGAATGTTTTAAAATAATTTTGGGTATGTATGGTTGTATAATTTATTAAAATAAGGCTTGCGTGTCCTGCCTTTCTCCTCTTCTCGATGTACATTCTCTTCTCATCTCATTCCCCTCGAATGTAAATCGAGGTTTCTAAATTTATTGATGTAAAGAATTTTGTATAATTATTTTTATTGTAAATTTAGAATGATGTTTTTGTAATGTACTTGGAGATGGAACAAAGGACGAGGCAACCATACTTGAAGACTCAAGATATTTATTACAGGATCCCTAGGTGACCCACCGATTCCTCTAGGCTCGAGGAAATCTGTTTTAGTTGGGCCATGTACCGGCACGTTTTATATCATGTTTAGAATGCATGCTAAGGTTGAATGTTGAATAACATGCCAAACAATGTCATTCTAATAAAGATAATAATCTGATGAGACATTAAATAAGAAACCATCAATTGAAGTATATTAAGTCACGAAAGCCTTCCATCACCATGGTTTTAATCAAACCACTGTTTGCTAAAGCCAAGGGTACACTTCTACCAGTGGGAGGTTAAAATGCATTGGAGTTTTCCTTAATAGTGATGGGTCGACTTAAGATGACGGTTTTGCTTAGTCGCTAAAGCAAAGGTTGATAAACACTTCATAGGGATAGTAGAGCAGTACACATATTGTGTGTACGTGGTGGCATGTAGTGTCCACTCTACTGATACTGAGAATCACACTTGAGGACAATGGTTGGAGCCATTGGATTGTGTGATTGGCTTGTTGGCTTTTTCACATTTGAGGTTGATAGTAGGAATTATCAACTGGTGTGGACTAAGTTTGTTGGCCTACCTAATCAGCTCATTTTGGCTTGTTCGTCAAAGCGAAGGTTTGAAATGGGTAGGATGGGATCTCGGTCCACTAGGAAAGTCAATGGGCTTTCCCGAGTTAATAGTGAAAGTTATTGGCTTGAGTAAAATAGTGGGAGCATCGTTTAATAAAAGACCATATTAAATAATAATGAACTTTATAATGACTTTATTTTTCTGCAATTGTAGATTCACTAAAATGAGCATTATGAACCTGCGACTGATAATTGAGAAAGAAAACAGGTTTGATGGATCCAATTTCTTAGACTGGTATCGTAATCTTCGAATTATACTCAAGTCAGAAAAGAAATTGTATATCCTTGAAAAGCCATACATGGCTGAGCTTGATACTGATGCCACTCAGGAAGTTAAGGACACTTATCAAAAGTTCCTTGATGATGCTGATAGCGTTCAATGCTTGATCTTAGCATCGATGACACCTATGCTGCAAAAGCAGCATGAGAATATGGATGCTTCTTCCATTATTCTACACCTCAAGGAGCTTTATGAAAAAAATGCTCGACATGAGAGGTACAAGGTGTCGAAAACACTGTTTGGGAGTCGTCTAATTGAGGGAGCCCAAGTTGGTCCTCATGTGCTCAAGATGATCGAGCACATAGAGAGGCTTGAGACTTTGGGATGTGGCTTGGATGCAGAATTACAAATGGATTTAATTTTGCAATCCTTGCCTGGCTCTTATGCTCCGTTCATAATGAATTTCAATATGAACACGATGGAGAAAACCCTGTCAGAACTTCTGAACATGCTGAGGACTGCAGAGCAGGATTTGAAAAAGTCAAAGTCTATTTTACTGGTTGCTGCCAGTAAAGCAAAGGGTAATGGCAAGGGTAAGGCCAAGGCCAAACCCAAGCCCAAGCCTAAGCCTAAAGGACAGGTAGCTCTTGGGCCTGAGAGTGGCATAGGGAAGGGCAAGATAGTCTGCTTTTTTTGTGGCAAGCCTGGCCACTAGATGAAACACTGCAAGGCTTTCCTCGCAAGCAAGAAGAAGTCAGAGGCTACGACTTTAGGTATTTTTATGATTGAAATTAACTTCTCTCCTTCAATATCTTGGGTCATTGACACAGGATGTGGTACTCACATTTGTACTGATGTGCAGGGACTAAGGCAGAGTAGAATGCTCACCAAGGGAGAGGTGGACCTACGAGTTGGAAATGGAGCACATGTGGCTGCATTGGCTGTAGGGAGTTATTGTTTATCTTTGCCTACGGGCTTGTTATTAGAACTACATAACTGTTATCACGTACCTTCTATTTCTAGAAATATTATTTCAGTATCCGCTTTGGATAATATGGGGTATCATTTTGAGATATCTAATGGATTGTTGTCCTTTAGTTTGAATGGTATTCTATTTGGAATTGCAAGGTTATATAATGGATTATATGTTCTTGATTTAAACAATAAAGATATTCTCAATATTGAAACCAAGAAAACTAAACATAGCGATCAAAACCAGATATATCTCTGGCACTGTAGATTGTGTCATGTTAATAAGACTTGCATTGCAAAACTTCAAAGGGATGAAGTTTTGGACCTTTTTGACTTTCAGTCATTTGAGGTATGTGAGTCATGCCTTTTAGGCAAGATGACTAAGTCTAATTTCACAAGACAAGGTGAAAGGGCTACTGAGCTGTTAAGCATCATCCATAGTGATGTATGCGGTTCACTAACAGTTGAGGCCAGAGGTGGATATTCATACTTCATCACATTTACTAATGATTTCAGTAGATATGGTTATGTCTACCTTATGAGACGTAAATCTGAAGCCTTTGATAAATTCAAGGAATTCAGGAATGAAGCACAGAATATGTTGGGCAAAAGTATTAAAGCTCTTTGGTCGGATCGAGGAGGTGAATACTTAAGCTTAGGGTTTTCAGAGTACCTGAAGGAATGTGGATAATATCACAACTCACCCCTCCTTATACACCCCCAACACAATGGAGTGTCTGAAAGGAGGAACAAGACCTTACTTGACATGGTTAGGTCCATGATGAGTTTTAGTGATATACCTGCATCGTTCTGGGTGTGCCTAGAGACTGCGACTCACATTTTGAACTTGTGCCGTCAAAGTCTGTAGATAGGACTCCATATGAGCTATGGAGGGGGCGAAAGCCCAACTTGTCTTATCTAAGCATTTGGGGTTGCGAAGCTTATGTTAAGAAATTGACTTCGAACAATGTTGGGTCCAAAATCCTATAAATGTATATTTGTGGGGTATCCAAAGGAGATCAAATGATACTATTTCACCACCCAGAAGAGCACAAAATTTTTGTTGCTCAATCTGGGTGCTTCCTAGAAAAGGAATATTTTCTAAGAAGTACTAGTGGGAGAAAAGTAGAACTCGATAAAGTTCTGAACCACAAGATATACTAGACAAAGGACGGGATGATATGCCACATGAATTGGTGAGCATCAAGAGGAGGTTACTCCACAACTTGTAGATCAAAGTGAACCACCTCCGGTAGCATAGGAGCTACGTAGATCTGGGAGAGTACGCCATGAACCCGACGAATTACCAGAATTACTGATTGCAGCAAGATGTACTGAACTGTTTGGGAAATCCCACAGTGTTGAATTTTTCAATACGCATTTCATACTTTGTAGCAAATATTGTGCTTCTTGCAACATAACAGAGTCAAATTTAGATTCAATTCTGGATGTAAATTGACGACAACAGCGTCAAATTCTGGTCTAATCCATCCAGAATATGTTGAAGTAAATCTTCATCCAACACAACCTGACCACTAGAGTTCAAACTTTCGGCAATTCCCTTCATCTTTAAAGTAATCACAACTGTAAATTTCCTTTTTGAGTATTTGTAATAACGTTTCAAATGTGAGCTCTAGCCTTTGAATCACTTAAAATTCATGTTCAAGTGTAAGCCAAATATCAGTACAAGTTGACATTTTGACACAGAGCTAAACATGCATTTTGAATAGACACTAATAATGAAGTAACAAGGAACTTATCAGTGCGTTTCCAAGCTAAATAAGCTGGATTAATACACTGTCCAGTACTAGATTTTATCTCATCTTTTGACCTAGATTCAGTTGATTCAACAAGATTTCAGGCTCAGACACAATTAAAGGTTGGATGGAGATAAAACCTATTAAGTGGCCATCAAGCTCATGTGCTCCTACTGCAGAAGGAATTTGAGACTTCCAGAATCGGTAATTTCTTTGTAATTATCTCATGTGAGCTTCGGATGAACAACCTGGAGACTCGTCGGAAAAGCTGAAGAGAAAGAAGTCGAGGAGCTTTGCATACTTCATTAAATTACTGGTGGAATTGTTAGATGAAGAAAGGTTCGCCATTGACGCTAGTCTATGGCTCTGATACCATGTTAACTAGAGAAAGATAAACTGAAGTTTCTAGAGAAAAGCACAATTCAGTAGTTTTATTTTCTAACTGAATGAAATGAGCTTACATCTGAGATTTGTCTTATACAATTGAGAAAGAGAAAGGCGTACAAAAGACTGATTGAAAGAAAGAGTAAAGTGAGAAAGTAAAGAGAGAGTAAAGTGAATTGGAATTGAAAACGACGTCACTTTGCATTAGTAAAGGCCAAGCAGAAACGGCACCATCTTGACCTTTTGCTGATACCCCTTAAGCAAAACTGGTTCACTTTTCAGCACTCTCAACTTCTCAGACATTTTAACTGTTCTGATAGGTTTGACCATCGGTCAAACCGATTCAACTTGGGACCCAACCACTTTATCAGGTTTCACCCCGGGTCGATTATTAAAACACTGGTAACAATAATTTATTATTCATTTAATAATGAGGTGTATATGCCATTTATCTTATTTTGTCCCTATAATTATTGAATAACATACTAAAGTAAAAATAAACTTGTCTATTTAAAACCATTTGTTAAAACCCTAAAAAACAATCAGTCTATTGTTCACTATCACTGCATCGAAAATTTTCTAGAGATGTACATAGCTTAATTAATTTCTTCTACAAAATTTATAATTTCCTTTGCCTACAATAAGAGAAAACAGAAATACAAATTAAAGCCTGATGAGAATCTATCACAACTAGCAAGTACGTGGCATCAAAGCACATAAATGAGCTGCCTATCACTACACCTATGGATTCAAAACTCCCATATAAAGAGAAATGAGAGAATTGAGATGGGACTTTTAGGGCAGTTTCTTTTTCATTCATAATGAAAAAGAGATTGCCCTAAAAGCCTTCACAAAGAAGCTCTCTTCACTACTACAAGTATTGATTTCTTCAACTCTGAACAACTGGTTTCTTCTTCAAGCATCATTTGTAGACTTGACGGAGCCGTAAAAGAAAGATGCATGAAGAAGATTGAACTATCCTTGTTAATTTTTC
Organism: Pistacia vera; assembly: GCF_008641045.1. NCBI lineage: Eukaryota > Viridiplantae > Streptophyta > Magnoliopsida > Sapindales > Anacardiaceae > Pistacia > Pistacia vera. The sequence goes on from NW_022196171.1 coordinate 736,763, forward strand.
GATTGTTTATGTTTTGTTGCCGAAAAATAATGGATGTTGAAGAGAACAATTTTCTAATTTCATGATATGCATTTGTGTTGTAGTAGAGCACTTAAGCGGTACAGCGCTGGCTTTTTATTCAAGGTAAGTGATGGTTTGTTATGTCGTTGTATAAGAATTTTTCCGATGAAATTTCTTGCATCAAGATCTGCCTGGTTGGTAGACGGCATTTTTCCGTCGTAATTTATTTAAGTGAGGAGAGAGTTCAATAATTAAGAATATAGATAGTCCATTTTAATACCATATATAACTCAATCAAAATACTATTATCTCTTGAACAAAATGTGTGTATCTTTAACATCTTAGTTTGATATACATCTCTCTTAATTATGCCTTTATTCATCAAATTGCATTGTTTCGCAACCTACTATAAGTTTTCGATGAAATCTTAATATTTTCTAGGGAAATAATTTATTTGAGTTTGAGAAACATTTTTTTTACCAATTTATAAGATCATACAAGTGTTACAATATGAACGAATGCTCAATTTAAACAGTGAAATTCTTACGCGACCATTTTTTTATAATGCAAATAAATTCGTTTATATTAAGTCATAAAAATTATGTTGTTCTGCACACAGTAAAAAAATGAAAATCATCTTATTTGATTTATTAATGTAATAAATTAATTGAATAAATTAATTGCATATTTTCGGATGACGACAAGGATTATAAGATTTGCCTATTTTTGTTTTAGTTTCCCTTTATTAGTAAAGAAAATTAAGATCTTCTGTTATTAACTCATATTAAATTATGTAGTTTTAAAATATGGTTAATATTTATAGGTAATTTATTAAATCCCATTATTGCTTCAAAACATGAATATGAAAATTCTCTTGCTATTTTGTGGGTGGTTACAAGTAATTAATTTTGGGCATTTCCTTTAACTTGTCATTAAATAATAAAATCAATTACATTTAACTCCAATGGGGGTGGTCTGACAGTCAAGGTGTTGCTCTCTTCCTTGAGTTCCATAATTCAAACCTTGGGGTTACCTACCACATAACATTATAGCTACCTGGTCCTTTGGGATTGTAAGGTGTTCAATGGATCTCAGGTATTAGTTGAGGTGTGCCAAGCTAGCACGGACACCTGGTTACCAGAAAAAAAAAATCAATACATAAAATTTATTATAAGAGGAAAAAGCTATAAAAATATTGTGATAAATTTCACTAATCTTCCCTCACATCTATGTAGAACTGTTTTTGAGCCGATCCGAGCCGAGCTGGGTTTTTGGCTTAACGAGCTCGGCTCGTGAAAGGGAGGGGAAATCAAGTTGGAGCTGAGTCGAGCATTGATTTCTGGCTTGGCTCGGCTCGTGAAGGAAGGAGGGGAATTCGAGCCTGGCTCGCGAGCCGATAAAATAAAAAAAGCAATTTAAAAATAAAAATTAAGAGCAGATTTCAATTTTTTTGTACTGGTTCAGAGAAAATAAAGTGTATGGCTTGTGTTGACTGTTGGTTTAACATTGAGCTTCAAATTAATTAATTAATCTGTTTGCTGTTTGTGTTTCTGGAATTTTAGCGGCTTGATGAAGGCGTTTTCAAAATTAGTTACAGAGTAGTGCTAGTGTTTACTAATTATTTGCTCTTTTCAATGATAATAATTATAGATAGTATAACATATTAAACAGTTCAGAGGTTTGAGAAATTAAGTAGCATCATATAATGAAAGTCATTATCATTAATGGAATACAAGCAAGGCAGAGAGATTTTTTCATGAACTTGAAGCTGAATCCAGATTAGATCGATTCTTCAATAGTGCGTGTGCAATATGCTTTGTTATTGAATATTATGAACCTGATTGCTTCTATCTAAGGTTTTTAAAGCCTCAAATAAAGTTTAATTACTATAAAGTTCCATTAATGAGACAATTTCGCTATTGAAACTTGAAAGTTATACACAATTATTTTTTTTTTTTTTCACCAGTATCAAAGAGATGACCCACATTTTAACCAACCATCCTGAACTGATCAGCTAACGCATCTTCCTCCCCCACCATCTTCATGACTTTGTACTTTGATATATACATTTGTGGTATTTATATGGTATTTAACTATTTTTATGCTTTCTCTTCAATCGTTTATTATTCGCTTGGTAATATGACATAACACAATAATCATAGAATAAATAATCTCTGACTTCATTATTGACGAGTGACACTTTCACAAGCAACATCGCATGTGATGTGATACTGAAGAAGCCAAAAAAATGAAGTGTATAAAATATAAATACATTCATTCAAGGAGGAGGGTCCATGTTTCGAATTCAAAATACCCTTTGTTGTTTGTATCAATAAAATGCCTCTATTATATTGTCTCGTTTGGCTTGAAACTCACGCAGGCTCACATTCTAATAACTTGTTTCGTGCAAATTACTCATAGCAGCTTCACAAGTGTCGCTTCTTTTAAACTAAAGTCTAAAACAGTCCTAACTCTATCAGATGTGCGAGCAATATAACACACACAAACCTTTACAAGCCAACACCTTCAGCAACCTTGATGATGGCGACGAGACAAAAGGAAAACACGAAGCCTCCAAATGTCGGTGAGATTTGAAGGGATAGATATGCAAGTCCGCGACAACACGACGGCGAAGCATATGGGTTTGACAGCGACAAGGAAAGACATCGGAGGCGACTGAAAAGTTGGTAGAAATTCTTTACTCGTTTTGGTTTTACGGCAAACAGTGGTGGAGTCATGTTTTTAGGGATTTCAAAATCGGGGGATCTTTTTCATTTTTGCAAACCTTTTTCTTTGCAAATTTCGGTCTAATCCCCCATACTTTAAAAAACTCCTAAAACGCCCCTACGAATTCGAGCCAGATGCGGCTCGCGAGCCTAACTAGCCAAGCCTAGTAAGGCTTGAACTCGGCTTGTTTCCTCTCACGAATCGAGCCAAGTCAGCTTGAATACAGCTAAGTCAAGCCGTTAACGAGCCAGACTCAAGTCGGCTCGCGAGCAGCTCGATTCGTTCACAAATTATATAAGGTTAAGGGTTCCTCAAATTAAAAAAATAATTTCTAAAGTGTTGTATGATGAAGCTACTATGTTTCAATATTAAAGAGAATAATCACTGATTGTATACAGTAAAATTAAGATGCATGGCCAAAGTTTGTCATTTTATTGATAACTAAGATTGAATTAATATATAAATGGCTACAACAAATAACAAAAGAATTAATGTATATATATATGTGAGTGTGTGTGTGTGTTGATGGTTTAATTTTTCTCTAAGAGCTGGAGTTGCATTTTGAAGGAAGGCCCTCGGGAAATCTCTTGGTGTCACTACAGTAATTGTATATCATGTAGTTTTTCTGTACTCATTTCAGTTTTTCCTGACTTGTTGTATCAAGGTCTTCAGAGAGCCAGCCATTATTGCTGGATGAAGAAAAAGGTGAGTTTTGTTGATGCTTGATTTTAACACCAATGACTCACACGTGCAAAGTGCTAAGCTGCTCTTAGAAATTACATGCGAATGATTCATGAGAAGAGTTTATGGTGCTTAGATTATATATGTTTGCAGAAACATAAATAATAGATTGACAAGAGGGATTTTTATAGTAGTTCGGATGTTTAAAGCGAATCCTACATCCACTGTTATTTTATTATTCTCTGACTCTTTTTTTAATATTGTCTATAAGGCGTACAAAAATAGAGAAATGCTTTGTTTACAAAGAAAAAATAATAAAGCTCAAATGTTTGTCTAGCTCTCATATACCGAACTAGCCCCTTTTTCATAAAGAGATGTGCCTATTTATACACCTTTGAGGTCAATGTAATGAGTATTTTTGTAAGTTGTCATAATGCGTGGGGACCACTCCTTAAACCTTATCTTAAAATGTGATAGGAATGATATAAAATATCTCTTGGAGGCGGTTTGGGCTAATGACAGCTAATACCACCTTATCTTTAAGTGTTTGTTGAACTCTGATTAATGGTGCTAACATCAGTGTGTATTTTTGGCACAACAAGTTTGAAGTGTAAGAAGATGCACCATTAGACCACGAGCATCAGCTTTAAAGTTTCTGTAGAAGCAGGGAAAGGAGCTTAAGTCCAATCAGTCTTCACAAGTCCACCTCTAGTAGCCCAGTCTTCAGCATTCCAAAGAGAAGAGTATATTCTCATTGGTTGATTCTTTGGGAATGGAACACCAATTGACTCTGAGTTCCTGAACTCTCTTATGGGAGTGCCATCCACAGAGAAACTGAAATTACAAACAAAAAGATGATTGGTTAAGTCTAAATGGATTAAGATAAACAAATAAACATGCATGATTGAGATTCGACTTGGAGGGAAGTACTTAATATATATACTTACATGATGCGCTGGGGATTTCAGAGAATGGAATAGGTATGGAAATCTGCTGTGGGATCAAACCAGAGATAGAATTGTTGTTCTCTGTTACCCTTTCCTTGACTGAACACATTAGTGTGAAGAATGTAAGGATCACCACTCAAATTTCCTAGGAATTCGAAGTCTATCTCGTCCCATGTAGACCCTTTTGAGGATAGCTGCAAAATTAACATAACATTTAGTAACATAAACTTGCAAATTTAGAAACTAGAAGCATATTTATTAAAATGGTTTAAGCACTTTAAACTTACATAGTAAGCAGTGACAATGCCTGTAGAGTTTCCACCAACAAGCTTGAGCTGCATATCAATCTTGCCAAATAAATACTCATTCTTGGACTGGAAGCCGGAGCCAGAGGCTTTATCCAGAGACAGAGTAAGAAGCTCCCCATCGTTAACCATCTTGGCACGGCCATCTCCCCAATTGATATCAAAATTTCCGTTCAAGCTACCGGCAGAAGCAACCATCAAAGAATCAATCAGAAGAAACAAATGCGGCATTGAAGCCATAGAAGCTTTGATTGAACTGATCATATAATGAAACTGAGTAAAGTGTTTAATTGCTAAGTGAGTCGATTAATGTGTTGAGCGCATGGTTCATATTTATACTGACCCTTGGCTTGTGAAAGTCAGAAAAGGAAAGTCCTGGGAAGGTACTATCAGCTAAGCTGTGGACAGTTATAGGAATGAAAAAAAATTGTTAGATAAAACTTGCATGTTTGTTCCAGGATAATAAATGAGTAAGACGCGGCTTTCCATTATTTTTCCGGAGAAAGAGAAGGTGAAGTGATACTTTCTCCCACATTTTACAACCACAACTATTGCTAGGTCCACTTAGCCAACCCACCGTCAAAAAATCTATCCTACGACTCTACGAGGAGAAAAGGTATACTATAAAGCTCAAAGGATAATGTTATTATTTTAAACATTAATTGATAATGTTTAAGATTTGCAGTGACGCTTTTATCTTTCAGATCCATAGGTTTTCAAAAGTTACACTAACACCCCTATAATTTAATGTTGTAACTTGTCAGCTTATTATATGCGTAGTAAAAGACGCATTGCCATCAACTGTACCAGCCCTAGTACTTCCCGCTACCTGGCCACCTCCACGCATGGCATGGTGTAAACTTTGTAGGGTTTCACTGCAACACACCAGAAATCCTGGAGTAGCAAAAAAATGGAAAACAACCAAGCAAAGAAATTATAAAGTTTATCTTGGAAAAAACGGCTGGAAAACTTAGTCAGAAAAACATAAGGGAGAAAGAGTTTTTTTGCAAAATACGAAATCAGAAAGAAGAGAAAATGGCTTAAAAGAGGTAAGAAACTCCTCCATAAATGTTTGACTTTCCAAATTGCCATTTAGTTTCTTGTTGCATAATAAAAAAGGCGAGCTTTCTATTCCCCCCTCCTGCACAATAAGATTTTGATACTCTTTATTCCTTAAAGTTTTGCTTATTAATTTATTGTACACATAGTAAAAGATGCATGGCCAAAGTTGGTCATTTTATTTATACTAAGATTGAAAAGAACAAAAAAATTGGATTCTATTAAGTACATGATAAAAATACTATACAAATGACTATAACAAATAACAAAAGACTTTATGTATTATATGTGCTGATGGTTTAATTTTTCTCTAAGAGGTGGAACTGCATTCTGCCGGGAGGCCCTGGGGAAATCTCTTGGTATCACTGCAGTAATTGTATATCATGTAGTTCTTCTGAACCCATTTCAATCTCTCTTGACCTGTTGTATCAAGTTCTTGGGAGAGCCAGGCACCATTGCTAGACGAAGAAGAAGGTGAGTTTGAAGTGCAAGAAGATTTTCCATTAGACCAAACACAAGCATCAGCTTTGAAGTTCCCGTAGGAAGCAGTGAAAGGAGCTTGAGTCCAATCTGTCTTCACAAGTCCACCTCTAGTAGCCCAGTCATCAGCATTCCAGAGAGAAGAGTATATTCTCATTGGCTGATTCTTTGGGAATGGAATACCAATTGACTCTGAGTTCTTGAACTCTCTCATGGGAGTACCATCCACGGAGAAACTGAAATTACAAACAACAAGATTAAGAAAAACAATTCTAAACAATATAGAATTTAAGTAGAGGAAAGAAATTAAATAGAATACTCGCACAATGCGCTTGGGATTCCAGAGAATGGAATAGGTGTGGAAATCAGCAGTTGGGTCGAACCAGAGATAGAATTGTTGTTCTCTGTTGCGCTTTCCTTGGCTGAACACATTGGTGTGAAGAATGTAAGGATCACTACTCAAATTTCCCAAGAACTCGAAGTCTATCTCATCCCATGTAGACCCTTTTGAGGATAACTGCAAATAATACATAAAAGTTAGCAACATTAAACTTCTATATATAGAAACTGGAGGTGTATTTAATATAGTTGATGAACTATGAACTTACATAGTAAGCAGTGAGAGTGCCAGCAGAATTCCCAGCGACAAGCTTGATTTGCATATCAATCTTTCCAAATAAATACTCATTCTTGGATTGGAAGCCAGAGCCAGTGGCTTTATCAAGAGACAAAGTTAGTAGCTCTACATTGTTAAGCATCTTAGCACGGCCATCTCCCCAAGTGATATCAAAATTTTCGTTCAAGCTACCGGTAGCAGCAACCATGAAACAACCAAGCAGAAGAAACAAATGCAACATTGATGCCATAGAAGCTTTGATTGAACTGATCATATAATGAAACTGACCGAACTTTTTATTGCGAAAGTAAAGCGATGAATGCGTTGAGAATGATGGGTTGTATTTATAGTAAAACAACCAGGCCTGTGAAGAGGAGAAGAGGAAGGTCATGGGAAGGTTCAATCGGCTGAGCTGTGGACAGTTGTAGGAATGAAAATAACTATAAAAAAAAGAAAAAAAAATTGCATGTTTTTTTCAGGATAATGAAGAGTAAGAAGCGGCTTTGCTTTATGTATGCGGAGAAGGTGAAGTGATAATTCTTTCGCCGACATTTTACAAGCACTTCTAGTACTAGGTCCACCTAGCCCACCCACCGTCATAAGGTCTATCCTAGGCGGAGAAAATTATATTATAAACCTGACTGGAGAATGTTACTATTTCCAACATTATATAATGATTACATCATATGATGATTATGGACGGGGTTTTGTAGTGGCACCTTGTAAATTTGAGATCCGTATGTTTTCAAAAGTTATATCAACACCCCTATAACTATAATTGTCGGTCGCTGGTCAGATTTAGTGACTAACACAGCAAATATAGAGTAATAGACCCCTTAAAGATCACAAAGTGTGGCAATGTTCTACAGCAATGGTGGCCAGATTTAACTGTAATTGTGACTTTGCAGTGAGATCTGACTATACTTATGGTTATATTGCAACGTTGTCACTGAACTGGTTGATAAATAGTTGGTCACGCAGCTACAGTCAGAATCAGTTTGTCATAGCTTGATTGACATAATGCCCTTTGAAATAGTCTAATTTTATCCTTTAAACGGTGAGTTTTCCCTAACATCGATAAACATAATAGGGGTGTTCAAAAGAACCGATTAGAATCAGAACCGGCGGGTATCTTGGGTTTGGTTCTGGTTCCTACTCAGAACCAATCGTCAATGGATAAGTTCCGGTTCCAAATTTTTGGAACTGTTATTGTGCGGTTCCGGTTCTGGTTCCTATAGTTAGGAACCAGAATCGAAACCAGGAACCAGGAACCGACACTAATATAAAATAAAATTAAAGATTAGAGGGGTTAATAAAAGCTTTTGTAGAAAAAAATAATGTGAATACATTTATATTTATATTTCATAACATTTAAAGTAAGTTGGTTTGACTTTTGAGAATCTACCTTTACAAAGTAATGGAGTTTGTAATTTTGAATTTATAATTTATAATTTGTAATTTTATTTTTGTTAACAAGTGCCAGGTAGGGGGGTATTTGTAAGTTTTTAAGAGTTTTTTTGCCATTTTAAAAACTTTTGGGGGGTCATTAATTTTACAGGGTACCTAGAACCAGAACCTAGGAACTGGAACTGGAACTGTCGATTCTGGTTCTGGTTCCAAATTTCAAGGAACCGTCGGTTTCGGTTCCTTCAAAAAGTGTAGGGTACTCGGAACCGAACACCCCTAAAACATAAGTGTGTAAGTGTTGTTTTGTGATATATATGGGTTTCATGAAACTAGTCAGCTTCTTTAAAAAAGGGAGCATAGTGAATCAAATGTTTGACAACCGACTAAGTATACCAAAAGCAAAAAGATTTATCATTTCTTACACGTGTGTAAGGTTGGGTTGGCTCCAACACATACATTTTTTTCATGAAACTGTTAAATTATGGGTCATGTCAAAACTATGTAAACTATTTTTGATCCCAAAACTTGTATAATTTCCGAACATAAAGTAGCTTACCCTCTTGACTTTCTATTTTTCAAATAAATACTAACAAAATCTCCTAGAATTTAGTATGCTTGCGCATGTGCCTAACTTGGATCCTTTAGAAGATTATTAATAGAGTAAACAACTTTTACCCGCCCAAATATGTCTTAATGACATTTCTTACGCTCAGACTTTTAAAATACTACTTTTCCACCCAAAAATACATTTAATGACACTTTCTTGCCGACCTCACCAATCACCAGTCGATTCTGACATCGTTGCGACCATACACTATCACTATTCTCTTCTCCGATTATCACTCACAAAAACTCTTTAAACCTTACTCTTGCCAACCCACCCCGCCAATCACTGGCAATCGAGCAATTAGAGTTTGCGCAGTCGCCCCTCTCAAGTCAAATTTCAACCAATCACGACCACCAAAATCTAACATTCCACCACCAAAAAACTTACCGGCCTCCCTTCTTCAAAAACCCCAAAAGAATTGATCAAGTTTGCTCTTGGTTAGCCACCGAATCGGAAAATATATTTTTTGGGTAGAAAAGAGATCCTTTAAAAGTCTACGGGTGAGAAAGTGTCATTAAACCATTATTTGGTTGGGAAAAAGTCGTTAACTTTTTATTAATAAACTAAAACATGAGCTCGTTTAGAAGTTTATTAATGTACACTTTTCTATTTTCATGTTATGTAATGTTAAAAGGATATTAATTAACATTCCAACTCTTATTTTTTTCCTTTTTTTTTTTTTTTTCTATTTATTTGTTACGTTATAATAAAGCACTTAAACGGTGCAAACAGTGTCAATTTTCGATCCAAATTGAGTGAGGTTTTATTGCGTTGTTGTATAGAGACTTTTCCAATAAAATTTCTTGTGTAGAAATCTGACTGATAAAGGGTATTTTCCATAGTGATTAATTTAACATGAAGAAGAAAGTTTAATAATTAATAATATAGATGGTCTATTTTAATACCGTATAATAACTCAATCAAAACACAATTATTTTCAATAACAAAATGTTTGTCACGTTTAATATTTTTAGTTGATTTATATTTGTCTTAATTCTGTCATTTATTCATCAAATTGCATTGTTTTGCATGCTATTATAAGTTTTTGATGAGATCTTTAATATTATTTTAGAAAAACAACTTATTCCAGTTCGAGAAAATTCTTTTTTCCAATTATAAAAGATCATAAAAGTCTTACAATATGAATGAAGGCTTAATTCAAACAGTAAAATTCTTAAGCAAACAATTTTTTTATTTTTTATTTTTGGTCTTTTTGTTCTCTTATTCAAGTTTTAAAATGTTTATTGTAAAACTTCCTTCAAATGCAGTAACCCTAACAGGATCGGAAGAAAAATAGAGAAAAATTATGACGTACCTCAATCTTTTACTGAATGAATATAAAATGATTTTACAAAATTATTTATACTACACTTGCTGTCTGCGTTGGCAATACATGTAAAAACAAATCTAATCCATCAATTGTTTTAGAAACAAACACAAATAAATATAATCTGGACCACTGAATCATCATCTTCTTCTTCAATAGAAAGAGAGAGAAACTCTAAGTCTTAGTATGCTTCAGCATGGTTGTTAGTATCCTACGATACCCGATACGTATCATACGATACGATTCGATACAAGTCTCCAACGATACGTATCAGAGAGTGTATCCTAAACCATTCGATACTTTGATATGTATCCTACGATACGATACGTATCCGTTCGTATCTTTAAAAATATCGATATAAATCGATACGACTTTATTAATTTGGGCCAAATGTCCAAAAAAAAAATCGGGTCGAAACCGGGTCACCCAACCTGATTCACTAAAACCTGTCCAAATTTATCTATTTTGCATGGAGAAAGTGAAGAGGAATATGTATTGCCCATTTTACATGATAATAATAATATAAGTGGAGATATAAATATTGAAATTGATCTTGGAATTTTGTGAATAATTTTGATTATGTAATACCGCAATTTAAAGTCAATAATACCACAAAATTCTTTAATTAATCTCGGGGATTATATTAATTTTTAGAAAATTTTGATTATTTTATTAATTTTTTTTAAAAAAGACGTATCTTACGATACGATACAATACGCGATACACGATTAAAAAAATTAAGTTTTCGATACACGATTTGATAACCATGTGTTTCAGTCCTTAATTTGTAGAGCGTAGGAAGAGTGCAGAGATATTTTGCTGAAACATGAAAACGCTATTGTTTGTGTTATGTGAATTAACAAGCCAAAACGCTGTCGTTTCTTCTTATTAGAACTAACGGACTTGGAACTTGGAACACTGTTAACTCTTTTTTTTTTTTTTTTTTGACACCGTAAGCTGCTGTTATCTTCAACATTTATTAAATTGTTAAACATAACACTTACATGAATATAACATATAAGAATGCAAATCAATACATTTATATTAAATCATAAAATTATCAGTAAAGTCTTGTTGTTCTATACCATGTTAAAAATGGAAAATATTCATGTTATTAATAGATTTATTAAATGTTGATAATATAATGGGAATAAATTAATTGCATATTTTCCATGACGACAAAAATTATTAAGAACATTATTTACCTGTTTTTGTTTTTGTTTTCCCTTTTTCTAGTAAAGGAAATAAATATCTTCATTTGTTAACTCATATTACAGGATAGTAATTATGTTCAGTTATTATATATATGGTTAATGAATTATAGGTAATTAATTAAATCCTGTTATAGCTCATGATAAAAAGTTGTTGAAAATGTTTTTTTTTTTTTTTTTCAAATTGGTTTTTCATTTAAAAAAGAAATTAATAAGAAATTCTCTTGCTATAATTATGGGTGGTTGCAAAGGATTAATTTGAGCATTTTAAAATTGATTATGAATATAAATACAAAATAAGTGATTTCTCTTAGTGCCTCTCATGGGTTTTAATAATAATAATAATATTATTATTATTATTATTTTATGATCCTTAACTAATATTTTAATATTTTGAAACTACCGATCGGATAAGAGTTTTATTGATTACCTCTATTAACAATTGATGAGAGATTCGAATTCAGGACCTCTTGAATAATATACTCAAAAGCTCCTATCGAATCACTCGACCACCTAGAGGTAGTTCATGGATTTTTTTTATCATAGATTTTGAATAAAATTAACCAGTGTTTTCGAAATTATAGCTTCGATGTGATAAAAGAAATAAAAACCAAGCCCTGTTTCTGAGTTGGAGACAGTGAAGATGAAGTAATTGTTCACTTTCATTAACATAGCATTAATGATAAGATTGTTTAAGTTAGACAATTTCTACTAAACTAATGGCAAGTTGGCATAATAGATTCTGCATATATCACATCTTAATGCTCTGTTTATAGAAATAGAAGAATTTGGGGATTGCCATGACAAAGAATTAAAGAATTGAACTCTACAAAATACATGACAAAGAATTAATTTGTCTAGCTCTAAGAGGTTTTGCTGCATTCTGCAGGGAGGCCCTGGGGAAATCTCTTGGTGTCACTGCAATAATTGTATATCATGTAGTTCTTCTGAACCCACTTCAATCTCTCTTGACTACTTGTATCAAGTTCTTGGGAGAGCCAGGCACCATTGCTAGACGAAGAAGAATGTGAGTTTGAAGTGCAAGAAGATTTTCCATTAGACCATACACAAGCATCAGCTTTGAAGTTTCTGTAGGAAGCAGTGAAAGGAGCTTGAGTCCAATCGGTCTTCACAAGACCACCTCTAGTAGCCCAGTCATCAGCATTCCAGAGTGAAGAGTATATTCTCATTGGCTGATTCTTTGGGAATGGAACACCAATTGACTCTGAGTTCTTGAACTCTCTTATAGGAGTGCCATCCACAGAGAAGCTGAAATTACAAACAAAAAGATTAAGAAAAACAAATACAAAATATATTAAATTTAAAGTTGGAGTGAAGAAATTAAATAGAATACTCACACAATGCGCTGGGGATTCCAGAGAATGGAATAGGTGTGAAAATCAGCAGTTGGGTCGAACCAGAGATAGAATTGTTGCTCTCTGTTACCCTTTCCTTGACTGAACACATTGGTGTGAAGAATGTAAGGATCACCACTCAAATTTCCCAAGAACTCGAAGTCTATCTCATCCCATGTAGACCCTTTTGAGGACAACTGCAAATTTAAGATAATATTCAGTAACATAAACTTAGATATATAGAATCTAGAGAAATATTTAATATAGTTTAGGAACTTACATAATAAGCAGTGACAGTGCCAGCAGAGTTTCCAGCGACAAGCTTGAGCTGCATATCAATCTTGCCAAAAAAATACTCATTCCTGGACTGGAAGCCAGAGCCAGAGGCTTTATCAAGAGACAGAGTAAGAAGCTCTCCATTGTTGATCATCTTACCACGGCCATCTCCCCAAGTAATATCAAAATTTTCATTCAAGCTACCGGCAGAAGCAACCATTAAAGAACCAAGAAGAAGAAGCAATTGCAGCATTGAAGCCATAGAAAGATTTGAGTGAATTGAGCAAATAATGAAACTGAGTGAAGTGTTAAGTGAATTGAATATGTGTTGAGCGTCATGGATCATATTTATACTGAGACCTAGCTTGTGAAAGAAAGAAAAGGAAACTCCTGGGAAGGTCCAATCGGCTAAGCTGTGGACAGTTGGCTTGAAGAAGAAAAGCGTAGTAATGATAAAAAAATAAGAGCTGTCTGTACTAAGATTTTTTTCTTATTATTATTATTATATGACGCGGTTTTAATTATTATTTTTAAGAAGTGAATGTTTGTGTTTGTTATGCAAGTTGCCGTCACCAGCTAAGTCTTTAGATTTCCCAACGACCACCATTAAAGACAGTATGAGACAAAAGCGCAGCCGATTAGGAAGCATCCTGACCGAATTTTATACCACATTTTTAATGGGAAATTAATTTTATTTTTAGTATAAAATGTTTTCCTTCCCTATATATACATATAATGGGTGTTTTATATATTGGATTTAATGTTTTATCTAATTTCAAGAATGACGTTTCCTATTGAAAAATCAATGTGAGATATTATGCTACTTCTTGATACGACATTAAGTTATGGATATGATAATTTAATAACATTTAGTAATATATCAAGTATTAAATTTAAAAAAAAAATTCTCAAGTTTGGGTACTTCCTTTTTTTTTTAATTAAATCTGACTCTTTTTACCTGGTATAGTAAACTTTGAATGATAAAATTTTACATATTTTTAAATTTTTATATCATTTGAGTCAGGGACGTAGCCACACAATAGCTTGTGAGTTGAACTTTTCAAAAATTTCAAAAAAGTATTAATGGTTTATAGATTTTATAATTTTAACCTCATTTAACTTCATTTTGATCCCACTAAATAAATTATTAATTAATACTTTTTAAACTTTTCACTTTTCTTTATTTCCTCTCTTTTGCTCTCATATTATATTTTTTCTTTGGTTGGATACTCAAGAAAGACTACTCTTTTGAATTACAAGGTAAGATGATACTAATTTTATTTTTATTTTTTTACTTAAAATTAATTCTTTTCTTTTAGCTTTCTTAATTGATGAAAGATCATGAGTTATGAGTTTTTGTTGAGTTTAATAAATGAGTTTGAAATAATTCCTAGATTTTGATGTGGGTTTTGATTTAATCTTGTTTATGTTGAGGTATGGGTTAATTAATTGTTGTTTTAAGTTGGGTTTGATAAATTGTGGTTAGTTATTGAGTTAATTTTGAATATGGTTTAAAAAATTGATGAAACCTTAAGTTGTAGAGATTTGAGGATTTGGTTTAATTTCGATATATTGGTTAGTTACTTGATATTTAGAGTTAGATTTGATGAGTTTTCATGGGTTTATGAGTTGAATTTTATTGGGTTAGTAGAAATTGTTTGAAAAACCTAAGTTATGAGTTGAATTTTGATAAATTTGTATTGTTTTTCAATTGCAATTGCAAATAAATTATATTTCCGATAATAAACATTCTTTTATTTTTTTTAGTTATGGACAAGTTTTTTATCAAAAGAAAGTTTTCTGATGAGGAACCATCAATTAAACAAAACATAAGGCGTTACGATAGTGTTCACAATGAGCCTATGGAATCTAGTTCAAGACAAACATATGTTAAGCTTAACTTGAGTAGTCTTATTGCAGATCCTGGATTGAGGATTAAAATTTTAAAATATCATCATAATGATAGAGACAAAGTGAGAAAGGCATACTTGCAAAAAGGACCTTGCCAACCACACAATCATAATTTTAAAAAGCGAGCAATTGAGAATTTAATGCGTCGTTTTAATCCCATTTGGTTTAGAGAATATGCAAATTGGTTGGAGTATAGTGTAGAAAAGAATGGCTTTTTAGACATGTTGATATTACCTGTTGCAACTGTAAGTGTTGAAAGAGCATTTTCTGCGATGAAGATTGTGAAAAATCAACTACGAAATCGAATGGGAGATCAATTGTTAAATGATTATCTTATTACATATATTGGGAGAGAGATATTTGATGGAATTGTTAATGAAACAATTATGCAACGTTTTTAGAATATGAAAAATCGTCGAGGACAATTGTAGAATTGATAATTTGGTATATATAACTTTTAAAAGTACATTTTGTATGCTTATTACTTCATTATATATTTTATTGTAAATTTATCAACTTTGATGTTTTGAATCCACTGACTCAGAATCTTGACTATGTCCCTATTTAAGTATTTTCCTATTTAATTCTCTAGGAACATGAATGATTTATTGTTAGATTTCATTTCATGAACCTGCTTCTACCATTAGGATGAAAAATTAAGAAGAAATGGAGAAGAAATCCGAAGTCTAATGGCGTCCTTCAGTTTTACCTACTATTCTTTGTTAGAATGTAAAGTCAAAGGGTGTTGTTTGTCAACTATCAAACCTGTGAGGACTTGTGTAAATTGTACAGAAAACGGTGTAGTTTTGACTACAATCGTGTTTTAGCTGAGTGTAAAGTGTAACTGTCTCACTTTACTCTTTACATATAAAAGAGTAAAGTGAGTTGAACTACTGTACTGAAATTAGCAGCTTCTCTTAATCAAATTTCTCTCTAATTTGGTCTAATTTTTCTTCGATTATCACTCAATCTTACATGGTATTAGAGCCGTGACTAACGTCGATGGCCAAAAATCCTGATTTGAGCTCAAATCCTCTGCCTAACAGCCTTGAGGAAATGCTGAAGGAAGTGTTAAATCGATCCTCATCTGCGATTGCTTTAAGCCTACTGATGATCAATCCGAAACTCACTCGAGACAATTACAGATTTTGGAGTTCCCAAGTCCTCTTTGCTGTAGGTTCGCACAAACTCAAAGAACACTTGCTCAGTAAAATTTCATGTCCTTCGCCTTTAATTTTGTCTGACATAAATGTTGATAATGAGTTGAGTCAACTGAGTGGAGAACTTAGGGTTAAGAATGATTCTGTCAAGGACAAAATTAATCCGAATTACATAACGTGGAAGATAACAGATAAGTTTCTGGTTAGTTGGCTGTTAGCTTCAATATCGGAAAGTATGTTTGGTATAGTATCGAAGTGTAGGTTTTCAACTGATATTTGGAGAGTTTTAGAGCATGAATTTGTTACAGACTTAAAGGCTAGGGCATTACACCTTAAGAATCTGTTACAGACAACTCAAAAGAACAATTTGAGCATTTTTTAATATATCAAAAAGATGAAAGAAATTAGTGAGAGTTTATCAGCTAGTGGTATGATCATATCTGATGATGATTTGTTACAGTATGTTCTGGATGGATTAGGTCCTGAATATGATCCTGTGGTGGTAAATCTTACATCTAGGCTTGAATCGAAAATAGACTCAATTAAACTCCAAGAAGCATAATTTTTGCTCCAAAAATATGAAGTTATGTTAGACAAGTTTAATTCAATTGACTTGTATAATAGCTTAGCCCATATTGCAACTACAAATAACATTAGAAGTGGAAATTTGGGGAATTCTGTACTGAACAATGACAAAACTTTAGGAGTTATTACTGGGAACTACAATTCTGTCCTATCTCTAAATTCTCTAGGAAATCCCCATGTCTAACAGCCATATTCACTGCCATCAAACCACTTCCCTACTGTTTCAACTACTCAACATTTTCCTTACAATAATACTCCCACATTTACTCTTAGAGGGACTAGTTTTGTTCCATATGGAAGGGGCAGAGGTCGTGATTATAATAGAAATAGACTGATCTGCCAAGTCTGTAACAAAGCAGGTCACTCAACTGCTCAGTGTTACCACATATTCAATTCTGCCTACAATGGTAATCTGCACCAGAATTAGTTTTTTGGACACTCACAGTTTCCTAATTCCCCTTCATATCAACCACACAACATAAATAACAATCCAAACATTGCTCAGTACTCATCTGTTTCAGCCTCTACTCCAAAACAACTGTCTCCAATTGGTCAACCACAGTTTAGCCCTCATCCTAGACAGACTAATTTTACTTCTGGTTACAGTGGTTTCTCACAAGAACAAGTTAATGTGTCACATGTTGTGCCCTCTCCAATGTCTGTTTTTGGACCACCTAGCCAACAACCTATTGATTCTGGTCACAATCAAGCATTTATGGTTGCTGTTTCCACTAGTGCAAACCATAATTCCCAGCCTATATATACCGCTCAGTTCACTCCTATTGATCCCACCTGGTACATGGATTCTAGAGCCACTGATCATGTAGCTTCAGACCTTAGTAAGTTGCAACTTGTTAAGGAATATGGTGGTGTAAGCCAACCTCAAGTGGGAAATGGTGAGCATCTGGATATCACCCATACTGGTAACACTCTGTTACCTAGTATCTTTCATTTTAAATGCTTATACCTTAAAAATATCTTGTGTGTTCCAAAAATAACAAAAAACCTGCTTAGTATTTCTAGGTTCACTAAGGACAATGATGTAATTGTTGAGTTTAATGCTGACTATTGTGTTATCAAGGATCAGTTAACCAGAGCAACATTACTATAAGGGGATCTTAAAGGTGGTCTGTATCAATTGCCTATTCTCGATTCCATCTCCCATTCAAAACCTGTTTCTACCTCATCATCTGTTTTTCCACACATTGAATCAAATAGTTATAGTTTTCATTGTAAAAACACTGTCAATAATGACTTATAGTCAGGTTGTCAAGATAGTTTTAGTGTTCCAAAATTATCAACTCTAGTTCAAATGTTACTCCAACACTTTGTGATTCTACTTCAACTGTTGTTTCATTGCAATATGATCATCCTGATAACATGTTTCCTACACAATGTACTACATTACCTATAAATAAAAGTGACTGTTTTGATTTCCCTCGAAAATGCTCTGTTTTGCCTATGATTCAGACTGATAATTCTGATGTGATTACTGATATGTCTACTTCTAAGTTAACAAACATTGTTGAAAATACTATGAATGTTCATGCATCTTACTTTACTAAAAACACAAATGCTCAGCATCACTTAACATGACATAGAAGGTTAGGATACCCTCACTTTAGTGTTATGCATAGAATTCTGTCTTCACTGCCCAAATATTATAAGTTTGCAAAAGTTAAATCTGATCATGATAACAGCTTCACTTCTTTTTGTGATGCATGTCAATTAGGAAAAATGCATAATGTTAGTTTTCCTACCTCACATACAAACGCCTCAGCTCCCTTAGAACTTGTCCACAGTGATGTTTGGGGTCCTACAATTAACATCATCTGAAGGTTTTAGGTATTATGTACAGTTTTTGGATGATTACAGTAGATATACTTGGCTATTTCCTCTTAGAACTAAAGTTGAGGTTAAGTCCATTTTCATTGAGTTTCATCATTTGGCTGAAAGACAGTTTATAATTAATACTAAGTTAAAATGTCTTCACTCTGATCAAGGTGGAGAGTTTATTGCACTTCATTCTTATCTTACAGATTTAGGAATTCATGCTCTCACGTTCACCAGCAAAATAGGTGTTGTGAGAGAAAACATCGACATATAGTAGAAACAGGACTTACATTACTTGCACATGCATCTATGCCTCTTCAATTTTTGTGGTTATCTTTTGAAACTGCTGTATTCTTGATTAATAAACTGCCTACTCTAGTTTTAGATAATATATCTCCATATGAGAAATTGTTTAATAAACCTCCTGTATATGAAAGTCTAAAAGTTTTTGGGTGTTCTTTTTTTCCTTTTCTTAGGGTCTTTAATCGTTACAAGTTTAGTTTTCACTCCACTAAGTGTGTCTTTGTAGGATACAGTCTTGTCCATAAAGGTTACAAATGTCTAAGACCTGATGGAAAAATTGTTGTCACTCCTAGTGTCAAATTTAATGAACAAGAGTTTCCATTTAGTTCTAATTTTACCTCAATCTCTCAACAAAAATCTGATGCTCCTACAACTTCCCTTGACACCTATCCTACTTATATTTCATTTCTATATAGTACTATTCCTAACAGTTTAGATACAAAGTGCACACTGAAAGATCATTCTGCAATAACTAGCTCTCTAAATCAGTCCAAAAATGTCACAACAGTGAACATTAATCCTGCAGTTCCACATTGTTCTATTCCTTCACAAACTATTCTTCCTAAAAATAGTTTATCATCCTCCCAAACACCTCATTCATCATCTCTACCTTATTCTCAAACAGACCTCTCTAATGCTGAACCAAACAACATTTTTACCAAATCTGCTCACTTTCCATATACATTAGTTTCCACTCTTCCTACTGTATCATCATCACTTTCCTTTCCTATGTGCTCACTTGAGGTTGATCTCACTTCATCCAAGGTTCCTGCGATGTTGCACACTGACAAGTCTGTTGCTACAAACACCCATCCAATGTTAACTCGATCCAAAATAGCAGCCACTAGTCACTATGCAGCCTTACCAAACACTGCAGTTATTGGTTCCAGTTTTTATAATTCTGCAGCCTTGATAACCACTACAGCCACTGATCCCTATGCTGCCTAACTAAAAACTGTAGCTATTGGTACTAAGTCTGATCACTTTGTAACTTTGCCAAACATTACAGTCTCTGATATCCAACTTGATTAGGGTGTATCTGCTGTCAAAACAACAACTACTACACTATCTACATATCATCCTCAATGTATTAGTTCAGAAACTTGTGTAGTGATACTTGAACCTCACACTGTTATTGAAGCACTTAACAGTCCTAAGTGGAAACATGCAATGAAGAGTGAGTTTGATGCCTTGCTGAAAAATGAAACCTGGACTTTAGTTCCTGCTCCTTGAGGTAAGAATATAGTAGGGAATAAATGGGTATTTAGGACCAAGTTTAATTCTGATGGTTCTTTACAAAAATACAAAGCTAGGCTTGTTGTTGAAGGTTTTCAACAAACTCCTAGACTTGACTATTTTGAAACCTTTAGTCCAGTTGTTAAAGCCTCCACCATTAGAATAATTCTCACCTTAGCCATCACTAAAGGGTGGGACATTCAATAAGTGGATGTAAACAATGCATTTCTAAATGGAACTCTGAATGAAGAAGTCTACATGCAACAACCTTTTGGTTTTGAGGATCCCATTAAGTCAGCCTATGTATGTAAATTGCATAAAGCTTTATATGGGCTCAAACAAGATCCAAGAGCATGGTTTGACAAGCTGAAAACAACTCTTCTTAGCAAAGGATTTCAAAATTCAATTTCTGACAGTAGTTTATTTGTTTTCAAATAGAATTCTCATCTCACCTATGTGCTTGTGTATGTAGATGATGTTCTTATAATAGGGTCAGATAACTTCTTCATTACTCAGCTTATGCAAGATCTAAATGCTGAATTTTCACTTAAAACACTTGGATCTTTGTCCTATTTTTTGGGGCTGGAAGCATTACGAACTGCTACTAGAATTCATCTGCAACAGAGAAAATATGCCATTGATCTGCTGTCTAAAACAAAAATGTTGGATTATCATGCTTGTACCACTCCAATGGCAGTAGGAACCAAGTTGTATTCCACTGATAGTGAGTTATTTGCTGATCCAAGTTTGTACAGGAGCACAGTGGGTGCACTACAATATTTGACACTTACACAGCTTGATATTAGTTTTCCAGTTAATAAACTAAGTCATTTTTTGCAAGCTCCCACAAATCTTCAATGGCAAGCTTGTAAGAGAATCCTAAGATACATTAAAGGTACCTTGAATTATGGACTGCATTTTAAGGTAGTAAGCATTTTAACTATAGAATGCTATGCTGATGCGGATTGGGGCAGTAACATGGAAGACAGGAGGTCTACTAGCAGATGTTGTGTATATATGGGACCTAATTTAATTCAGTGGAGCTCTAGAAAACAAAAGGTTGTTGCTCTTTCATTAACCGAGGCTGAATATAGAGCTTTAGCTCAAACAGCCACAGAAATTGCATGGCTACAAAGTATGTTTGTAGAATTAGGATTATCCATTTCAGTCACACCTGTCATTTGGTGTGATAATATAAGTGCTACAACTTTGGCAGCCAATCTAGTGTTTCATGCTAGAACTGAGCATATAGAGATAGATGTACATTATGTTAGAGAGTAGGTTATTGCAAAGAAGTTAACTATCCAATATGTGCCTTCTAAACTTCAGATTGCTGACTTACTGATAAAGGCATTATCCGTTACTCAATTCACTAAATTAAGAAGTAAATTGAATATTATTAATCAAGAGGAAATTGAATCAAGAAGACAATGACAATGATCAAGTTCACTTATTGACTGCTCTGGATGACATTCTTTATTTTTGGCTTTACTGAAATGGTTTCTGGAATGCTGATGGTTGTCTGTTTTGTGTAAACTAGGAGTTGCAGTTGGTGGTTGCCTGTAGTAGATAGTTGCCTAGTGTAAATTGAAAACTCTGGGTTTATTGAAATGGTTTCTGGAATGCTGATGGTTGTCTGTTCTGTGTAAATTGGGAGTTGCAGTTGGTGGTTGCCTATAGTTGACAGTTGCCTAGTGTAAAATGAAAACTCTGGGTTTACTAAAATGGTTTCCGAAATGCTGATGGTTGTCTATTATGTGTAAATTGGGAGTTACAGTTGGTGGCTGCCTACAGTTGGTGGCTGCCTAGTGTAAATTGAAAATTGCAGTTGCAGTTGGTTATTGCCTTGTGTACATTGAAAGTTGTAGGTGGCTGTGTAAATTGAAAAGTTGTAGTTTGGTGTTTTATGTGAATTGGAAGTTGAGTTTGATAGTTGATAGTTTCTTTGGTGATGTAATTCAAATGTTGCTTGGAGTTTGAACTGATAGTTTCTTTGATGCTGAACAATTAGTTTCCTTGGTGATGTAATCAGCAAGAGCTGGAGTTGTAGTTTCTTGTGGTACATTCAAATGTTAGTTGAAGATTAGAATACTCAGAAAATTACCCAAAATTAGTTTAAGGAAAAATGTTAGAATGTAAAGTCAAAGGGTGTTGTTTGTCAACTATCAAACCTGTGAGGACTTGTGAAAGTTGTACAAAAAACGGTGTAGTTTTGACTACAACCGTGTTTTAGCTGAGTGCAAAGTGTAACTATCTCACTTTACTCTTTACATATAAAAGAGTAAAGTGAGCTGAACTACTGTACTGAAATTAGTAGCTTCTCTTAAACAAATTTCTCTCTAATTTGGTCTAATTTTCTTCGATTATCACTCAATCTTACATTCTTTACCACTACGTCAAGAAAAGGAAAATGTTGACCTAGTTTGCCAAACACAGCAGTCAAACTTTTAGCTCACCACCTATTTTAATTTCCTTCTAATATCTATCTTCTTCATTTTAATTCTAACCGAATTTTTGGTCAGTTGATAAATTACAATGGTTAGGCCTGGTTCATGGTTGTTGTAGTTTAAAAAATAATTATTTATTTTTGCATTTTAAATGATTATGAATAATATATTTATAAAAAAAAAAATTAAAGTAGTTCAGAGTTGCTACAATCAAAAGTAGTTAATAAGTATCAATATTATCCTAATGATTAAATTTTTTTATTCTTTTTAATATAATTATTTAATAGTTTAATAAAAAATCTTTGAAAAATTGAAATTTATCGATAGTGACAGTGGCAACTGCTGTCAATAACAAAAAATCCAAGAATCCAACCAATATCCTCGTATTAAGTGAGCCAACTTGTTTACAAAAAAACAAAAAAAAGCTTTCAAATCCTTGAACAAGGCACTACATCCACATATATATGCCCATGTTTGCTTCCTGCTTGTTTCTTTATGCATCGAATCGAATATTTTATCTTTTTAATGGATTGTTCTCACTTCTCGCAACTTTACATGCAAATGGAAATGGAAGATACAATAACAATTTGCTGGCACTCAATAAGGCAAGCTGTAAAAGTGTTGCCTGATATAATTAAAAACATAGATTATCGATCATAATGAGTTATTATAAATTAATTAATCGAATTTCACTTCAGTTTTAGCACTTTAACCAAGGTTTTGCCAACTCACCCGCCACTAGCAATTTCACATGTTTTAGAAACACAATTCATTGAGTTCATATAGCTTTAATTGATTCCACTAGAACTTGACCCACTCTTTTATAGAATTTTAGAAATAATTATTTCTAGCTGTTATAAGAATATATAAGAATTCTGGAATTCTTCATAGTTGTAAAGAGTTTATAAGAATCGAAAAAGAAATATTGTCGATTCTTTTAGGTAATCATATTTTAGATAAACAAAAAGTCTACACCTAAGACTTTATAGATGAATAATGTTAAGGGGGCGTTTGTTCTGGGAATGTTGGATTACTGAAAAGATAGATTACCTTGAAGATTACTGGGAATCTTTAGGAAAATGTGTTTGGTTAATTGGTGGATATGTTATATTAATATGTTTGGTTGGGAGGAATAAATTGGTGGGTATGTTATTTAAATTACTGAATTGTCCTCTAATTAAATATTGTTATTATATTATTTTTTAATATTATTATTATTTGGATTACATAACCCCCCTACATTTAAAAACTTAGCAAAAACAACCCCATAATAAAAGTTTGAAAAATAAATAAAGCACCCCCCCACCAACCCAGCCACTGCCGGCCGCTGGCAACCTAACGACGCACGGAAGGCCGAAAATGGCCGTCGTGCGCCGCTATGGCCATTTCCGAACAGATATCTGGCCGAAAATGGCCAGATCTGGTCGTTGATGGCCAGATCGACGGATCAAGCCATTAACGGCCAGATTGATTACGGATCTAGCAGTCAACAGCCAGATCGATGGCCGTTGATGGCCACAGACGTGGCTGTTAACTACCATTGATCTGGTCATCAACGGCCAGATCGACGGATTTGGCCTTTGACGATCAGATTAACGGATCTGGCCTTTGATGGCCAGATTAATTTCCTGCCAGATATCTAGCTGAAAATGGCCATAGCGGCGCACGACGACCATTTTTGGCCTTCCATGCGCCGTTCCGACGATGGCGACGGGCTACGGCGGTGGTTACCAGGGGCATGTGGCTGGGGGTGTTGGCTTGGGTGGGCTGAATTTGTTTTGAATTAAGAGTAATTTTGTCCAAAAAATTAAGTAATTGGGGTTGAAATAGTAAAAGTTATATTCATGTAAATAAATTTAAAAATAAGGGCATTATTGTCCTAAAATTTTATTAATAAGGGATATAATTGTAACAAAAAAAGATAACCTTGGTAATCTTAAAATACCTAAGAAAATGGAGGTAATCAGATTACCTCAAATATTACCAATAGTAACCACTATTGGTACTTGAAGATTACCGGTATCTTATATCACTTGACAACCAAATATGGTAATTAAGTAATATAAGATCACTTAACCCCAGTAATGTCAAATACCCCCTAACCAAGCGCCCCCTAAAGGTTAAGTGATTATTTGATTGGGTTTTATGTGTTAACTAAAGCAATTTTATACTTAATGTAAACGCTCCTTTGATAATATAGATATATTAGTTGGATTTGAAAACAACTTATACATGATATTGAATAAGTTTTTATATAACATTAGATAAACCTAAAATTTAAGCTTCTCCCACCAGGTTTATTTAAGTTTTGAAACTGTTGTTACAAAAAACTGTAACAACTAATGATACTCAATTAAACTTGATGAGACTTGCTAAGATGTGTGCGTGATTAATAAAAATTAGCAAATGAGCAAAAATGATACAAATAATGAGAACATGAAGCAATTTTTAGAGTGGTTCTCCTCTACTGTTACAGTAGTACTTTTGGTTAGTAATGGGGGTGGTTACAGGAGAGATGTTACAAAAAGGATGCTGGTTTTCTTTCAGCGAGCTAAAACATCTCTTATGGAGTGATCACCTTTTCTCTTCCCTTGGACCCCTTTCTCTTGAAGTGAAGTCTTCCTTTTATACTACTGTTCTGACAGTAGGTGAGAAGAGGTAGATTACGGAGTGAATTACACACATAATCTCCCATAATCTGAATCTGAGTCAGTCTTCACTCATGCTTAACTCAAAACAATCATGCATAGGGTCTGATAAGCTCTTTGACTAAGCTATTCGCTGGTTGAGCGACACGTTAAAAATATTTTTTTATAGTCGTTAGTTTTGATATTTAATGCAATACATTGACTATGATTAATTTATATTTTAATTTGATACTATATGATTGTGGTGATTTTTAATTGGAATACTAGGAGTAAGTTTGGAAAAACTATTATTTGTACAAGGATTCTCCATATTTAGAATAATATGCATGAAACACCTTTTATTAGGAAAAGAACTAACCTTTTATTAATTATGAGCTACAGAGAGCATGCATTTAATTCATTACACTACAGAATGCCAAAAATACAAAAAATGAACGAACTGCAACATCAAAAAACTGAATTAATTAACAAGATATAAACAGTTAATAATAGCTAAATTTCTAGGATGATTTATTGACTGCACATTCTGCAGGAAGGCCTTGGGGAAATCGTTTTGTGTCCTTGCAATAATCATAAATCATGTAATTCTTCTGCACCCAGTTGAGTCTCTGTTGGCTTGTGTTATCGAGTTCCTCCGAGAGCCAAGAGTTACTATTATCCGAATTCGAGTTGCAAGAAGAAGTTCCGGAACTTGAAGACCAGACGCAAGCATTAATGGCGTTGTATTTTCTGTAAGAAGCTGTGAACGGAGCCTGTGACCAGTCAGTTTTGATGAGCCCGCCTCTCGTCGCCCAGTCATCGGCGGTCCAGAGACTTGAGTAGATTCTCATTGGCTGGCTCTTGAGATAAGGTACACCAACTGACTCAGAGTTCTTGAACTCTCTAATGGGCGTGCCATCAACATAGAAGCTGAAAAAGAGAATGAACTAGTTAAGAATGAACAAGTTCCTGGTCAAAGAAGAAACGTGATCAAGATTGAATGAGTGGAAACTTACATAATACGTTGAGGATTCCAGAGAATTGAATAGGTGTGAAAATCAGCGGTCGGGTCAAACCAGAGATGGAACTGTTGCTCTCTGCCACCTTTGCCTTGGCTAAATACATTAGTGTGAAGAGTATAAGGATCACCGCTTAAATTTCCCAGGAATTCAAAGTCTATTTCATCCCAAGCTGAGCCTTCTGATTTTAACTGCAACACAAAAAAGTCTGGGCGTCAGGATTTGATGATAGTAGCCCTTTAATCAACTGAAACAATTACTGTATTATTATAAAAGCAACTTACGTAGTAGGCAGTAACAGTGCCTGCAGAATTTCCAGGGACAAGCTTGAGTTGCATATCGATTTTTCCGAATAGATACTCATTCTTGGATTGCAAACCTGAGCCCGAAGCTTTGTCCAGGGAGAGAGTGAGAAGTTCACCGCTGTTGAGAATTTGCCCACGACCATCTCCCCAAGTTATATCAAAATTCTGGTAGAAATTAGCAGAAGCAAGCATGAAATAGCTAAAAACCATAAAAATCATTAGCATTTTGCCAGAATAAGAAGCCATGAATTGAGCTAAAGCCTTGATATTTTGTTGGAACTCATGAATAATGCACAGGGTTTATATAGCAGGAAAAGTGGTAAAATTAATATTAATTAAACAATTGACCAAAGAAGGGAAACTTAAGTGCGTGTATTGAAGGATCCTGGCGGGTCTTGAAGTTGATGGAGAGTAAATTATGAGCTGTGGATAGCTGGCTCGCGCTATTATATGAGATCATCATAAACTACAAAAAATAATTGATTAACAGATAAATAAAATGGACCATATAATGATGGTCTTAGTTCACCAAACACGTAAATATATTAACCAAATGAAATGAAAGGAGGAGCGAGCCGCCTCATTTGTCAAGGTCACATTCACCAAATGAATTACGAGTTGTTTTGTTTACTGCACATAGAGATAGAGATTATGGTTCGTTAACATCATCAACATTCTAGAACTTAAAAGAAAATGTGCACTCAATCATTATCCATGAAAGTGCCTGGCTCTTTCCTCTTGAGTTTGTATTTTTAAGACTTAATTTTTGTCACCCAAGCTTGACCAATTTTCTGTAAAATCTGAAAGTAACATTTAGATCTTTATATATATCCTTATAGTATAAGATAACAATTATTCGAAGATTATTATTATTTTTTTAAATCTAAAATTCTAAAGTACCCATAACCTATTAAATCTTATTTTTTTTATCATTAAAAAAACTATTCTAATTTAAATCATCACTGGGTGACCTAATAATAAAAAAGCAAAAGTAGGTTTAATGAGTTTTTGAGTTCGAGTACTCACATACCCTAATAGAAGTAACCATTGAGAGATTTACCTAATTGTCAACTTCAAGGCCTTGAGGAATTATTTGACGTGTGCGCAAACTCAGACACTCCCGATCACCAAAAAAAAAAAAAGTTCTAATTTTTAACAAAATTGCCAGTTAATAGCTATTTATTTTTGTTTTATAGTTATGTTAGTTAATAATTCAATTTACATAAGACAAGATTAAAGTATTTTAGATATTTAATAAATAAAATAAACCATTAAAAGTGATAAGGATTTAAATGCTACTTTCAGATTTTAATGGACCTAACTATATAGACTAAATCTTATGGGAAAAAAAATTATTTAACTCGTATTTTTAAAGTAGAATATGATCTAAAGTTTTAAGATAAAGTTTAGGATTAAATAATAATCAATCTTAGCAAAAGACACCCGTAGCTTTCTACTTCAAATTCGTTATCATACTAATAGTAATTATATATTAGAAAGAATATTAAAAGAACGGGGGTTAGATATCCACTTACTTCCAATAAGATGCTACCACATTTCCAGTTTAGATCTCAAATGACTGAAATAGCCCTTGATAAAGTCGACAAAATAAAGACATTAGTCGTTTGAATTGGAGGTATATACCTAGACGTCCCTGGGTTATACCCTTAATAACACTCAGATTTTTTAATAGTAATATAGTCCCTAAAACTAAGAGAGTTTACAAAATTCTGTTTGTTAACAGAATAATTTTGTGTGAAGTCTAATATGCCCTTACGATAAAAAAGAAGGAAAACTAGCCACCACTCTCGCTGTCTGTTCTGTTTTCTTACATAATCTTCTTCTTCAAAAAAAAAAAAAAAAAAAATTAAGATCCCGTCCATCTTCTCAAATTTCATACTCTAGCACACAAGCTACAACACTACCATATTTATGAGACTTCAAATCATTACACTTCAAGCTCCACCACGATTTAAAAAAAAAAAAAAAAAGCAAAAAGACAAACGTCTACAAAAATAAAATTAAATTAAAAAATCAATTCAATTCACTACTGTCACATCAAAATTAACTCAATCATAAAATCCAATTTCAAATCAACAAAATCCATACAAAGAATAGTCAATCAGCAACCAAATTTTTCTTTTTAGCTGGGTTTGTGCCACTGTAGCAGTAGAGTTGAAGAGTGGAAAATGCACAATGGAGCTAGAGAGAGAAGAAAGGGCAACAGTGGAGGCTTATAGAGAAGAAAATCCAGCAATGGAGCTGGAGAGAAAAGGCAAAGAAAGATTTTTTTTCTTCCCTTTTAAATGAATCAATGACCCAATGAGTTAGCGTAACAACAAGGTTAGTACTTGACTATACCTTTAGGGTTGATAAACAAGTCTCAATCCATAAACTTAAGCCTCAAAGTCTGAGATAAAATTTGAATAATTCATTCCATATTCTCTATATCTTCAAAAGAACAAATAATATATTGATACAAGGTGGTTACAGCCAACCCTAACAAGACTCTAATTAAACAAAGAAATAAAATCCTACCTAACCACGAAAACTAATTAAAATAAGAAATCTCAGTAGTTGACTAATTATAAAATAAGAAAGTAACATTTAACTAAATTAAAACTTCCTAAATAAACTAAACTCCTAATTTAACACTATTTTCCCTACATCATACTCCTCTTAAAAATAAACTCGTCCTCGAGTTTCAATCTGGTGGGTGATACTTGAAGTAGAGTAATAAGTCCTCCTTTGGAGCAAAAAAATATCCTTTGTCATTGATCTTCCTAGGAGAGTTGTCACGCACTATAGTCTTCAAGTCGAAATCGAATGTCATCGATGTTTCATCATTTTGATCCTTAACTTGAATGTGTTCTTCTTGCTCAAGCTTCTCCTTTAGGACATCTTGTTTTTGCTCTTGTTCAATCTTCCGTTTTTGGAGAACTCATTCAGCTTCAACGTCTACTTCATGCTCAATCTCCTTTGATGTGTGATCCTTAATTAGTAACATCTCACGATCTTTGTAGGCTTTAGGAATTTCTTTAGGAAGTGCTTTATGCTCCTTGTCTTCTTCCATAACTGGTGAGGCATGTATTCTCTGAAGAATAATTTTTTT
Organism: Pistacia vera; assembly: GCF_008641045.1. Classification (NCBI taxonomy): domain Eukaryota; kingdom Viridiplantae; phylum Streptophyta; class Magnoliopsida; order Sapindales; family Anacardiaceae; genus Pistacia; species Pistacia vera. Next base: position 766,299 of record NW_022196171.1, read on the forward strand.
TTTTAATTCTTAATTGTGATTTTACATCAAGGCTAATTGAAGAACATCTCGTATGTTTACATTCAACCCATTAAAGAATCTTAAAGCTACTCTATATGGACGTTCATTATAGTTGTCGAGCCGGTCGTCACGGTCGCAAAATTAAACCTAAATACCGTAATTAGCGGTAAACAGGGTCGAATCCACAGGGAGCAAAGACTAACGACCTAATGTATTTTTGAGTTAACGAAAGGGAAACTAGCAAATTGATTGATTAAAACTAAGGAAACTAATTAATTGCATCAAATAAATTGCTAACTAAAACACAATATTAAAAGCGTTGCCGCTACGAATTCAGTTCGACTCAAGACCAACTCTCACAATTCCTTTCTTCGCTCTTCAATTTCCTAAACCTACAAGACTAGACAAATCAATAAGAACATCTCTCAACAATCTAGGTATAATCTATCCTGTCTCCCCGTCATCTTAGTTACAGACGATCATTGATTAACCAAAAAATGCTAAATCATTAAACACCACTGTAATGCTTTCTTTCTAACTAGTATACTCGTAAAACAACAGTAAAACTCATTAAATATATATAAATATATATTACGAAAATATACATGTAGATGAGTATAAAATAATGGGCCCAATTTTTCTTTATATATACAAAACTGTACATAGTGTAAATAAATTTCTCAAGAAGCTCGACAGTGTTGCCCGACCCTTCCGCATTTTGACATTCCAAGCGACAGCACCTGTAAAAATATTGAAAACAATGGGGTGAGCACTAATTGCTTAGTAAGTAAACCCACTATGCTAGTCCTTTCTCTCTGTTGCTCATATTTTGAATTCTTTCCTTACATCACACTTTTCTCTTCTTCTCAATTCTTTCTTTGTTCTTTCTCTATTCTTGCTCTATTCTTTCTCTATTCTTTCCAATTCTCTCAGTTCTTTCTTTCTAATTCTCTCTGTTTTTCTTCTTTCTTTTCTTTTCTTTCTTATTCTTTTCTTTCTATTCTTTTCTTTCTTTCTTTATTCTTGTTTCTCACTTACTAACATGTAAGTACAACTAGAGAACCAAAGGTCATGATGCATGTGCATAAATGCAGAAAGAATGCAATTTCTTTTCTGTTTTCTGTTTCTTTTCTTTCTGTGTTCCATGCTTTCTTTCTTTCTGTGTTCTATTCTTTCTTTCTTTCTATTCTGCTCTTGCTTTCTTTCTGTATTCTATTATTTCTTTCTTTCTTTCTGTCTTTCTTTCTTTCTCATTCTTTTCTTTTCTTTTCTTATTTTTTTTTCTCTTTTCTTTGCCGATCGGACTCGGTTGATGCATGGATTCAGAACCCTGGCCGTGTGAGTGAGTACAGTCCTCATCTACATGCACTCTTGCGGACTGTACAAATTCTTTCTTCTTCATAGGCCACTCAATTAAGGTGGCGTGCATGTAGGAACTTCTTTTTGGTACAGCCCTCATCCATATACACTCTTACGGGCAGTACAATTTCTTCTTCTTCTTAGGCCACTCAATTAAAGTGGCGTGTATGTGGGAATTTCTTCTTCTTGTCACCCATGGGTTCCCCATCACAACAACCTATTCTTCTTTTTATCTTTTTGCACTTCTTTAAATAATATTCAGATTTGGATAAATAAAATTCAGATTTGGAACTTCTTTAATATTCTCATTTATTTCTATTTACTCTTTAACATTCTTTAGTGCTTTTTCATGCTCTTACGAATTTGTATGCATGTAGATGGTTTTATGCTTATAATTCTTTCTAAATGCAAATGTTTAAATGCAAGGATGCCATGTAGCATAAAAATATGTTTCTCTCTACCATCTCCAAACTCATATCAATTCATTTATGAATAAAACTCATGCATACACTTCTCTTGGACATTTCATCAAACATATTGCATGCATAATCAAACTCTAATTTGACTACAATTTTATCTCTTTCTCAAGCGACCAATATTTGGAGTAAAACTCCCTTAAACAATTACTAAACCTGTCCAAAACAATACATTCTCAAAAATTCTACTGAACTCTTTTCAACTTCAACCAAACTTCAATTAATCATTATACAACCAAAACCACTTCTCATGGCTAAATTCTATTCATCAATAATCATCAAACTCATCAATAATTCATCAATTTCATCAACAATTCTCAAATCATAAGCATATACATGTATGTAAAATCTCTACAAACTTGATTTCTCAAATCATAACTTGGGTGGGATTTACTTACCTTGTGCTTGAGTACTTCCACTAGAATCTCTTTATCTTTGGTAGATTTGTTCTTTCTCTAAAACCCTAAGCATAAACTCTATAAGAATTCAACACTTTTAAAATTAAATCTCATATCTATAGCAAGAATCCTTACCTTTTGATGCTTAGGATCAAATCTCTACCAAATTCTAACCAAAAGCCCTTGAATCTTCCTTGGAAATTTGATGAAAAGATGAGAGAATTTGAGAAGAGAAGTGGCGTGTGGGGTGTAGAGAATGTGAGAGTTTGTGTGCTTGAATCCTTAATATCTCATATTAATATGCCTTCTTTCCCATTTTGCCCTTGCACTTTCTTGAAAATTCCATCTTTTTCCCTTAGTCATTTACACTAATGCCCTCATTTTTATTGCATTCTCCATGAAATTCTACTTCTTTTCACTCTCCACTTTTTCAACTAATTTTGAGTGAAAAGATCATTTTACCCTAATGAAAGTTTAAGGGATTTTCTTAACATTTTTCCCAAATAACTTTAACAAAATTCAACTAAGGGTATAAGGGCATAAGTTAAGCTACATATCTCGATGTGGGCGTTATAACCACTAGTTGGTACAACGCTAACAAGTACAACCTATCAACTTGTATCATCCAATCAACTAATTACACAACGAATGCATTCCTAGTAGAAATTATATTAAACACTAATACAACTTGATTACAATCAGTATGGAAGCAATTTAAAGCCATAATCAACATTCAATAATATCAAACTGACATTCAATTATGCGAAAAGTTGTATATCAACAAACGTTCGCAATGGACATTGTCAATTCAGCACGTCAAGCATCAGAATAATATTAAAGTATCACAAACAAACTGAAATGAAAGCAAATATAATCTGAATACAAGAAACTTAACCAAATGTCCAACATTCGGTCTCATCCAACTGGTCGAGAACTGCTGAGAAGATCCATGAGTGTCGATCTTGATCTCGCCTACACCGTAATAGGCAACTGAGATCTCAGCCGCTCATGGTGGTGTCGACAAAGGCTGGAACGTAGAGAACGGAGTTGGTCATGGCGAAGAAGACGTAACCGACAACGAGATGGCATGCTTTGTGGCTAGAGAAGACGATGAAAATACCCAAAAGATGAAGGGACAGAGCTCGCCAGAAAACATTAGTGTTCAGCGGTGGTTCTCGACGACCGGTGGCGGAATAGAGATCTAAGGTATGGGGAGAAAGTTCATGAGCTGGGGAGTCTGTCTATGTGGCTGGGAAGTCGAGATGATGTCGAAAACGGAGCGAAACACGTCAAGAAGTTGAAGAGTTGCTGGATTAAAGTGATGGATCTCGCTGGAAAAAAGGCAGATCGACGGCAAAAATGTGAAGGGAAGCTGAGGGGGTGACGGTTGGCACAAAAGGACCTCAATTGGCTCTGAAAAATGGTGCAAACTCCGGTGGAAGGCGAAGAGTTGCGGCGTGGAAACAATGATGATGTGATGTGGACGACTGATCGGCGTGAAGTTAGCTAGAAAGGAGCTGAACAGTCGTCAGCTTGGAAAATGAAAGGTCATCGTCTAGCGATTGAAATCCGATGAAAAGTTGTGGTTTGGCGGCTAGCTCCTTCCATGAACTTTGACTTTCTTTTTATAGTGAGGATGGCAAATATCAGTTTAGTCCCACATAAATAAAAAGTGACAAAATCAACCCCAAGTGTTTATGACAATTTACCCCTGAATAGCATAAATGAGACAAAACCAACTCTAATTAACAAACACACGTAATATCAATTTACACAATCTCAAAATTCATTCCAAACATGCACAAATTGTAAAGAAAAATTAAAATGTGATTTTTCATAAATAATTTCATAAATTCTTTAAGTGCCTCACTATGATTTCATTATTGAGCACAAAAGGGTCTTTTTATCATCTTAATAGAGTCATTTTCATGACTCTAACAATAGTCAAGGTGGAGTAACAACCATCGATATTCAGCAATATATTTGTGGATAGATCTCTGACCCTGATGGCATCTCTGGTACTGCTAGAACAAAATTCACTCATAATCAGGAGGAAGAAAATCCCTTTGTAACAACTATTTCATCTTGTACCATGTTCTAATTGGTGCTTTCCCCTCGTGAAATCTTATGGATTGTAATCTTTCCCACCATGCAGAAGCCTCACCCTTCAATCTACACGCAACAAGTCTCACCCTTCTTCCTTCTAGAATCTCCATATATTCGAAAAACCTATCTATTTCCACAATCCAATCCAGAAAGTCTTCAATATTTAAATTACCATTAAAGCAAGGAATATCAACCTTTAATTGGAATTTGCTGGTATCTCTATCCTCATAATCACTTCGTCCATATCCAACGTGCCTCCCAAAATCTACAAAATAATCATCTTTTTCTGTTCAAATCTTCCACGTAGACTTGCTATCTATGCTATTTGCAAAAACTTGTCTACCAACAGGCTGTCCGTGAGCCACATCATCTCTGGTATGTTGCCTCTCATCATTCCAATTTATGTTGGCATCTTCGCTCAAAGCATTAAGTCGATCTGCAATTTCTTCAAAGTGTCGTTCCAAAAGCTGGAATTGAGATCCATTCCTTGCTCCAAAGCTATCAACACCACCCCTTGTGAGGTCTCAGCTCCTTGATTTTCACCATGAGAACCATCGTCGCCTACGACTTCATCACCTACCATTAGATTAGACAAATTTTGCCTGCTCTGATACCAACTGACATAGCGAGTTAGCGTAAAAACAAGACTAGCATTTGCCTATACCATGGTTTTCAAATCGCGTATCGTATCGTGTGTCGAAAACCTAATTTTTTGAATTGTGTATCGTATCGTATCGTAGGATACGTATTTTTCAAAAAAAGTTAATAAAATAATCAAAATTTTCTAAAAATTAATATCATCCCAAGATTAATTAAAGAATTTTGTCGTATTATTGACTTTAAATTATGGTATGACATAATCAAAATTAATTACAAAATCAAGAATCTATATCATTTTCTCTCAACTTTTCATATCATTTTCAAGATCAATGTCAATATTTATATCTCCACTTGTATTATTATTATCATGCAAAATGGGCAACACATGTTCCTCTTCACTTTCTCCATGCAAAATGGGTAAATTTGGACAGGTTTTAGTGAACTGAGTTGGGTGACTTGGTTTTGACCCGAAATTTTTTTGGGCCTTTGGCCCAAGTTAATAAAGTCGTATCGATTTGTATCGATATTTTTTAGGATACGAACGGATACGTATCGTATCGTAAGATACATATCAACGTATCGAAAGGTTTAAGATACACTCTCTGATACATATCGTTGGCGACCTATATTGAATCGTATCTTATGATACGTATCGGGTATCATAGGATACTAATAACCATGGACTATACCTTTAGGGTTGATAAACAAGTCTCAATCCAAAAACTTAAGTCTCAAAGTCTGAGATAAATTTGAATAATTCATTCCATATTCTTTATATCTTCAAAAGAAACAAATAATATGTTTATATAGGGTGGTTACAGCCAACCCTAATAAGACTATAATCAAATAAGGAAATAAAATCCTACTTAAACACGAAAACTAATTAAAAGAAGAAATCTCAACTATTGACTAATTATAAAATAAGAAAATAAAATTCAACTAAATTAAAACTTCCTAAAATAACTAAACTCCTAATTTAACACTATTTTCCCTACATCAATCAACCACTTGTTAATGTTTGGTGCAAAACTTCCCTCACAAGCTTTACACCAACTTACAAAGCTAGCTTTTTTTTATTTTAAAACATTATATGAACATAGAAAGCCCGTTTTACCCTCCTAGGGTTAATTTGAGTCTAATGTCTGTTACGAGGAAGGATGCTTTTGTCAGTAGAAAATAAAAGTATCCTTGACTAGTAATAGATCAAAACCATAGAGACTAATATGTTTTTGACTCTTTGAATTGAGTAGTGGTTCACATTCAATGCCAATTTGCCAAGCTATTACAAATGATTTTTATAACAAAATATCTTTATAATATTTTTTGTTTGAAGAATTTAGGAACAAGAAGTAAAAATAAAGAAATCAAGAAAACAAGAAAAGTGTGAATTTGACAAAGAGAATTCTGGAATTCTAGGATTCTTTTCATTAACTGAAAACAGAGAAGGGGAAGTTAATTTATACACTCCCCATTTTACACAAAACTCAGTCGTTTCAAGTAAGTTTAATTATACTAAAGACATGACATTTATAAAGTTTGCAAACTAAACACAATCACTACATTTAAAACTAATCAACTTTAATGAAACTCAATTTACTCAATATCTCCCCTTAAACTAAACTCCCTATGTGTTTTTCACCATCTGCTTATACTCAATATCTCCTCTTAAATGAAACTCTAATTCTGTTTTTCATTTTTATTTTCTCCATCTGCTCATACTCAATATCTCCCCTTAAACTAAACTTCAATTTGTTTTTTTTTTTTTTTTTCACCATCTACTCATACTCAATACCATCTTTCATTAACTACATCAGCTTTCTCAACACCTCTAATACACTACAGCTCCAAGAATATTCACACAAAAGCTCAAAGCACACCAGCTATAAAAATAGCTTTCAAAGAGAATCACACAACTCTTCAAACACACCAGAAATCTGAGATAACACCAGTTACACAGCAGCTCTCAAAACACAGCAACTATAACACAGCTTCTAAAGAGAATCACACAACTCTTCAAACACACCAGATATCTTAGAATACACCAGTTACACAGCAGCTTTAAGTAAATCTTCACAATAGCCAACTTTAATATACTGCAGCTTCCAAGAAAAAGAACTACACAATATCAGCAATATCAAAACAGACCAGCTATAAAACAGCTTCTACAGAGGCTGACATAATAGTTCAAACACACCAGCTTTCTCAGAATACACCAGCTACATAGCAGTCCACACAATATCAGCTATAACGTAGCTTCTACAGAGGATGACACAATAGTTCAAACACACCAGCTTTCTCATAGTACACCAATTACACAACAGTTTTAAGGAAACCAGAAAAAGAACCACACAATAGCTACAACAGTTAAAAAAAATATCAGTATAGCAACAAATTCAACTCTAATCAATCCATCAGCTTTGTAACTTTTCTTCAGGTAAGGAAGACAATACAGTCAGTTTCTCTTTAAAAGTGTGAAACCCATGTGCTGTAAGTGCCTTGGTTAGAACATCAGCAACTTGATATTCTGAAGGCACATATTGGACTGACAATCTTTTTTCAGCAGCCAGCTCCCTCACATAATACACATCAATTTCGATGTGCTTCGTTCTCGCATGAAACACCGGATTGGAGGACAAGGCCCCTGCACTCATATTGTCACACCAAAGAGTGGGGATAGAATTGATTGCTATTCCAAGTTCCTGAAACAGGTTCTAGATCCAGACTAATTTAGTGGCTATCTGACTAAGAACCCAATATTCAGCCTCTGTTGAAGACAATGCAACCACCTTTTGTTTCCTAGAACACCACTGAACCAAGTTTCGCCCAAGGAAGATAATGTACCCTGTAGTGGATCTTCTATCACCTAAGTCACTAGCTCAATCTGCATCAGCATATCCCTCTAACTGAAAGTGCTGCTATTTCTTAAAGAATAAACCATGTTGGATTGTCCCCTTAATATACCAAAGAACCCTCTTACAGGCTGTCCAATGATTGGTGGTAGGGTGCTGAAGAAATTGGCTTAACCTATTGACAGCAAAGGCCAAATCAGGCCTTGACAAAGTTAGCCACCTATAAGGCTTCTATAGAGTGAGGGTTGGTAAAAAAAATCACTATCTTGTTTTAGAAGTCTTGTGCCTGTTGCCATAAGAGTATTACAAGGTTTGCATTCCGAGAGCCCAGCTTTGATTATAAGATCTTGCGCGTATTTGGCTTGAGTAAGTAACAGGCCTTCCTTGTTCCTACACACTTCAAAGCCTAAGAAATAGCTAAGATCTCCTAAGATTTTTAGTGCAAACTTGCTATTCAGCTCAGTAACAACTTGCTTGATGAGGGTAGAATCATTCCCTGTGAGGAGAATATCATCTACATAAATCAACAAGTAAAGAACTTGACTTCCCTTCTTATAGAAAAATAGACTAGTGTCAGATACACTGTTGTGAGGGCAGTTTTCAATTTATCAAACCATGCCTTTGGGGCCTGTTTTAAGCCATATAAAGCTTTGGACAATTTACACACATGTTTGGGGTACTGTTGATCAATAAAGCCCTCAGGTTGTAACATAAACACTGTCTCTATAAGCTCTCCATTCAAAAATACATTATTGATGTCAATTTGCTAGATTTCCCAACTATTGTGCACAGCAAGAGACAGCATGTTCCTTATAGTTGCTAGTTTAATTACTGGGGAAAAAGTGTCAAAGTAATCCAATCTAGGAGTCTACTGAAACCCCTTGGCAACTAACCTTGCCTTATATTTCTGTAGAGTACCATCAGACTTCAATTTTGTCTTAAAAACCCACTTACAGCCTACTACATTCATGTCTGAAGTAAGAGGTACCAATTCCCAGGTTTTGTTTTTCAACAAAGCACCAAATTCCTCATTCATGGCTGTTTTCCATTCAGGAATTGTGACAGCTTCTGCAGCAGATTTTTGTTTTGGTAAAATAGACAGAATTGCAGTATAGGTTTGACCTATAGAGTGCTGGGAATTAGACTTCAATCTAGTAATCATGGGATGACTATTGGTGACAGGTTTGGGTTGTTGAATGGGTAAAACCACTTCTAATTGTATTCCAGAAGGTGCAACCTGATTAGCCACCGAGAAACTTTGTTGTCCACCACAATCTGAGATATCTTGAGCTGAGTTTGTGTTATTAGGAGGGTGGCAAGGTAACTCAACTGTATTAGAGTTTCTTAGAGATAACATAGAGTCACTACTAACTAACTCTAGTGTAGAAGACTCAGCAGCAACACTAAAGTTATTAACAATAGTATCAACATTAACAGCAACTTTAGAGTTATTAATAACAACACCAGCATTTAAATTACATAGTGTAAGAGAGTGAGTTAGTGAATCAGAACAGACCCTTGTAGCTACATGATCAGTACTGGACTTAGAAAAACCCTCAGCAACACTAGAATTTATCATGCTTTCTACATTAAAGTTTAGACAGTGAGATAAGTTCCAGGATGAGTGTAATCCTTCAATATTAGAGTATAAATTCAACTCTGCAGAATCCAAATCTTTGAGTAAAAAACACTTAAAACCAATCTTGTAGGGAAAAACCTCTTCATTGAATTTAGCCTATTTTACAATGTATACTTTGCCTGTAGAAGAGAGGCACTTGTATCCTTTATGAGCTGAGGCTATATCCAATAAAAACACACTGCTCAGTATGATAGGATAGTTTATGTTTTTGGTAAGGCCTTATAAAATGATAACAACAACACCTAAACACTTTCAAGGCAGTATAATCAAGTTCCTTTGCATATAACTTTTGATAAGGAGAAATACCTTCTAATGTTGAAGATGGTAGCCTGTTTACAATATATACTAATGAACTAAAAGCCTGCCACCAAAGACACAATGGCACACCAGCATGTGCTAACAAAGTCAAGCTGAATTCAATGATGATCCTATGTCTCCTCTCTACCCGACCATTTTGTTGGTGTAAATAAGGACAAGGGTGCCTAAAACTAATACCATGTTGCTGCAAATATCAAGTAAAAGATCAAAATTCACCCCCCCCCCCCTCTAATTAGTTTGCAAACACTTAAGCTTAGCATCTAACTGTTTTTCAGCAAAGCAATGAAAACAGGTAAAAACCTTAAATGCTTTAGATTTAAACTTCAAGGGGTATATCCACATGTGTCTACTATAATCATCTACAAACAATATGTAGTACTTAAAGCCCTCAAAGGAGTTTACGGGTGCAAGGCCCCACAGATCAGAATAAACCAACTCAAGGGGTTTTGTAGTTGCAGAATCAGACTTGGGAAAAGAGGCTTGAGACAACTTGCCAAATTGATAGGATTCACAAACATTATTATTATCAAAGGAATCAATTACATGAATCTTATTCAGCATACTCTTAAGAGTTTTGGCTTGTGGATGCCCCAATCGAGCATGTCACAGCTTTGTCAAACTAAGAGGTGCATTGGTTTTTTGTGAAACAACAAGAGCTTTATTAAAACTACAACTATTATTATTTGAACTAGAAATAGCTTCAGCAGGAGACAAAGTATTCAAATAGGAAGTGGATGATGCAATAATGGGTAAAGAAACTTGCAGTTGATATATGCCATCTTTGAGAGATCCTTGAAGCAATATCTCACAGGTCCACTTATCCTTTATAAGACAATGGTCAGAGTGAAACTTAACAATCACACCATTGTCTTTTGTAATTTGAGATATGCTTAATAAATTCTTAGCAATGTGAGGGACACATAGCATATTTTTGAGAAATAAAACTCTAGATGAAGTATTTGAGTTAAGAAAGGAGACACCTATGTGTGAGACTGGAACTGTTTGGCCATTTCCTACTTGAACAGTTGCTCCAGCATGATAATTATCCTGAATCACCAGATTCTTCAGATCAAAGGTCATGTGATTTGTGGCTCCAGAATCTACATACCATGTCTGATCTTTCACAGTGTGTGGAGTAGCAAATGATGTACCAAACGAGGAAGGGGTAGACTATTGTTGTGAGATCTGTGGTTCTCTATCTGAAGTAGGAGATAGAACATACTGAGACTAATAAAGGTATCCAGTATTATAGGCATTTTGTGAATTAGAAGCATGGTTTCCAGAATACTAAGCTTGAGTGTTAATTGGTAGACTTGTCCCTGCTGAGGTGAATGAAGTAGGAGCCAGATTGGTACTAAACTGGCTTGGCACAACTATAGATGCTAATAAAGCCTGTGGTGATTCATGAGAGTGCATATCAACCAAGGAGCTCTGTGAAATGTTGACATTGATAAACCTAGAAGGTTCTCTAGTATTGTGAACAGGTTGTCCAGCATTGTTAAAACTTCCAGTATTGTATCCAACCCCAGTATTATAACCTGATCCAGAATTGACAAATCCCTGGTATTCATGATTGAATATGTGATAACATTGCAATGCTCAGTGACCTCCTTTACCACATACTTGACAAATTAACCTTGATTGAAAATAACCTCTCCCTCTGCCTCTACTGCATACCAATTGAGAGTTATAAACTTGATATTGATTAAATGGAGTAAAGCCATCTCCTGGAGCTAGTTGTTGCGGGTGATGTTGTTGTATAAGCCCAAATTCAGGTCTAGGAAACTGACTTTGTAGTGGACTGACCAACTGATTCTGAGATGCAGGGTAAGGACCACTAGGAAAGGACTGTAAGGATTGTGGACTGACCAACTAATTCTGAGACGTAGGATAAAGACTACTAGGAAATGACTATAAGGATTGTGGCTGTGGGTGAGAGGTTTGTGTATATGGTTTGGTATTAGCATCATCAAATGTATGAGAGCTAATGACCTGTGAGGTTGTGTTAGAATCATTCAGACCTTGCTTTGAAACCATAAGGGCCTCATGAAAGTTGGTAAAGGATGCATGTTGCCTTTCTAGTCTAATTTCATATTTGTGGAGCAAAAATTATGCCTCCTACAGGGTGGTTTGACTACTGGTTGACACTAAATTGGCTACTACTGCATCATATTCAGGCCTAAGGCCATCCAAAATATACAACAACAGCTCTTCATTAGTTAAATTGACACCACTAGCAATCAATTCATCCCCTAGTTCTTTCATTCTCAGCGTATACTCATTAACAGTGCTAGCATCTTTCTTTGTAGTTTGTAGCAAATTTCTAAGGTGAAGAGTTCTAGCCTTAGAAGCAGACTGAAAATGCATCTCAAGAATATTCCAGATCTCATACGCAGAAGTACACTTAGCTACATGACGATACATTGTTTCAGACATTGTAGAGTATAGCCAAACCAGAAACTGGTCAATCTTTTTCCATGCACAATAATTTGGATTCGGCTTCTTGAAAGCTTGTTCAGAATCATTTGTTTTCTCAATCAAGAACATCGGTGGACACGTTCTCTCTCCAATCACAAACATTTCAATTCCATGAGAGGTCAGCGCTGGTAGAATTTGGGACCTCCAGAAAGAATAGTTTCTTTCAAGTAATTTCATAGAAATGGTGGGTAAGGTGGGTGGATTGCTTGGAATAACGAAATTCAAACCCTCAGTGTTCATTGCTACTGATTTTGAGCTGAAATTTTCTGAGTTAAAGACAAAATCAGCCATAGATGTTTGTCTAGGGCTCTGATACCATGAAGAATTTAGGAACAAGAAGTAAAAATCAAGAAATCAAGAAAACAAGAAAAGCGTGAATTTGACAAAGAGAATTCTGGGATTTTTTTCATTAACTGAAAACAGAAGGGGAAGCTAATTTATACACTCCCCATTTTACACAAAACTCAGTCGTTTCAAGTAAGTGTAATTATACTAAAGACATGACATTTGTAAAGTTTGCAAACTAAACCCAATCACTACATTTAAAACTAATCAACTTTAATCAAACTCAATTTACTCAATATCTCCCCTTAAACTAAACTCCCCATGTGTTTTTCACCATCTGCTCATACTCAATATCTCCTCTTAGATGAAACTCCAATTCTGTTTTTCATTTTTATTTTCTCCATTTGCTCATACTCAATATTGTTAAATATAGTAAAGAACTCACATTTTCAAGAATTTGGTTGTCACAATCCTATTATATTCGGCCACCAAACTCTATTTTGTAAAAAAAATTAATTTTCTGATGTTGAATTTTTAATTTCCATATCTAAATTTCAAAATTTTACTAACAAAAACCTAAAAGATTCTTAAGCATATAATTTTTTTTTTTTTTTCTCGATAGGTAAAGAAAATTGAGAATTGGAAAGTAAATATAGATGGACCAATGCTATAGCTGTATTTGGGGAATATTGATGAATCAATTTTCTTGCAAGTATCGTCACTTTTATATGTAATTGTTGATTAAGATTGGTGTTTGTTGGTACTTGTGAGTTCTAGAATACATTCAAAATTTCATTATATGAATACTTCTACCACAGTTTAATATTAAAAGTAATACTCCACTTCTCAAATAATATCATAAATTTCTCACATATGAAGTATTGTCTTATATAGTATGGACACCTCATATTTTTATTTATGCATCGTAGCCACATAAGACTACATATTACTTGGGATGAGAAATTTAAGATTTCATATGGGATGAAACCCTCAAATCTTATGTGGTTGGGATGTTGGGGATTTTAAAGAGGAAGGACTGGTGAGTCGAAAGGTGGTGACGGAGGTGATTTTTGGTGAGTGAAACAACTAGAAATCTCAAAAATAAATCCCGCTGTTGTCAACGATTGGCAAGGTAAAGAGGGTGGGGTGAGATGGGTTTTGGTCAAGAGGCTAAGGGTAGAGTTTTTGCGGTGATGGGGTGTGTTGTTAAAGCCAGAAACAGGCCCTATTTGGCATGGGTTGTCGACCCGAGAAATAGGCCTATTTGGACTGGGTTGTCGACCCCAGAAATAGGCCTATTTGGACTGGGTTGTCGACACCGACAATATAATTTGGGGCTTTATTTGCAAAATTTCAAACATGCACTATAAGAAATTTAACATTTAGGGACGAACTCAGTTTTGTCCCAAAATGGTTATCTTAGGGGACGAAATTATAATTTCGTCACAAAATGTTTAGAACTCAATCTCCCCCCGCGCCAACAATGCCATTTGGAGGGAAGGGATCAAAATAATATGAAGGGAAATCATTTTGGGACGAAATTTATTATTTCTCGATGAAACATTTTGTAGCTAAACACCTAATGTTCTGGGACGAAATTTTTAGTCTTTAATTGTATACAATTTGGGAAACTTATTGGGGACGAAATATGATTTGTCCTTTATTGTAAAAATACATTTTTAGGGACAAAATTTATTATTTTTGGACGAAACATTTTGTAGCTAAAGCTTTTTTTTCTGGGACGAAATGTTTTTGTCTCTAATGGTACAAAATTTGGAAGACTTATTAGGGATGAAATATGATTTTGTCATAGATTGTGAAAAATAAATTTTTGGGGATGAAATTTGGAACGCTTGGTTATCCCAGAGTTGTCATTTTAAGAGACGAAATTTTAATTTCATCACAAAATTCTTAGGGTTGAATTTTCCCTCTGGCACCAACCATGCCATTTGGAGGGAAAGATGAAAATAATATGGAAGGAAATCATTCTAGGACAAAATTTATTATTTCTTAATGAAAACGTTTGTAGCTAAAAACCTATTTTTTCTGGGATGAATTTTTTTGTCACTAATTGTACAAAATTTGGAAACTTATTAGAGACAAAATATGATTTTGTCCTTGATTGTGAAAAATGCATTTTTAGGGACAAAATTTGGAAAAGTAATTAACAATTTCATTTGGACAAAATTTGGAAACTTAGTAGAGGTGTTCAAAACCGGTTCGGTTAGCCGGTTTCCATGTTCTCTCAAACTGGTAACCGAATCGAAAATTTGGTTTTTTATTTTCTTTAAATTGAAATCGAACTGATTTTTCGGATAACTGAAAATTCAGTTCAATTATCGGTTTGGTTCAGTTTCTGCATTTTTTTTAACACCCCTACCAAGTAAATATAAAAACACCCAATTCCTTTTCTATTTCATTTTAAACAAAACTCAAACTTGCTTGCCGATGAATCTCGATCTCCTACTCTGAAATTGATTGAAACCCAAGACAAAATACTGAAAAATTAAGTGCAAATAGTGAATGAGGATCGGCTAAAAATGGTAGGAAGGCGTGGTGGGTACCTTTGTGGATCCTAACATGCTCTAACGGGCCATCATTTTCCTCTTTCTCTTCATTTTGCTCTTTGCTTCACCCACTATAAAAAAATGACCTATTGTAACACTGAACAATAACACTTTTTTAAAATATGTTACTAACACGTATTTATGGTAGCATTTCTCGTGAAAATGTTATGAATATAATTTTGATAAGTAACACTTCATATTTTTTTAACTCATTATCTATCAATTGTTGGAAATGGTTAAACCACCCCTAGGTAATCGAGTGGGGTGATAGGGACTCTTACGTGTATTACTCAAGAGGTATTGAGTTCGATTCTCCTCAATTACTAATAGGGGTGGTCACGTGAAGGTTCATGCGATCGTTGACTTTATGACCCCAAAGGATTAGTCGAAGTGTGCATAAGTTGATCCAAACACACTCAATTATCAAAAGAAAAAATAATAATAATAACAAGTAGCTTATATTAATTATAGTGAAAAATGAACTTATAGTGAAAAAAGTAGTTTATTTATCCCTATTTCTATATTATCAAAATAATTTAAAATGCACAATTTACACTACCATATCAACAAATCACTAATTAAAGGAGACAATCATATTCTTATTAATAAGACCATTTCTAACAAAAAAAAAAAAAAATTTGATATAAATATCTGAGTAAACGTAAAAATTAAATAATTTTATTAATTAAAAGAAGGAAAGAATTGTAGAAAAAGAAAACATTAGCTGCCTTCTCCAACGTTTCTTTGTTGTCCTTCACTTTTTCATTTTCCAGACGCACACATTTTTATCACTTGTTGTCAAGCATATCTGATTCTTCTGCTTTCCTCAAATCACAAGGTGCCTTCTAACTATCATCATTCTTCCGTCATATTTCTTTTTGATTTGTCTTGAATGGGACCTTAATTTTGTTCTTATTTAAAGCATTTATATCTACTTTTGTCTTGATTATTGGTGACTTTTCAGCCTTATTTTTTCCTCTCCGTTAAATCATGGGGTTTAATTAAGGTTTAGAATGTTTATAATCTACTTGATTAGTAAATGGTTTATCAAAATTAGGGCTTTGTTAGTTCAAATTGTTGATTCGAGTTTCAACTCTTTATTAGGGTATTATATGCTTCTAAATGAGCAATCTTTTGTTGCAATTATTTTGGTGCTAGTGCTGTGATGTGGGTTTTACGAATTTATTTACATGAGCCAACAGGGGCTGAGACTTGTAAATGAATTAAGAGAAAGTGTATAGTTATATTAGAGAGGTATAAGATTGTTGAGTGAGTAGAGAAAGAGTAGGAGGGTAAGAGAGTATTAATGGGAATTAGAAGAGTAATAGTGGGAGTATAGTTGTTTCCAAGTACAGCTATAATGAAGCAAACAAGAAGTAGAAAGAAATAACAAATTAGAAAGAGGAAAAAGAAAACAGTTAGAGGTCGGGCAATTGTTGTGGTAGCATAAATTGGGAGAAGCAACTCACCAGCGTCTTTAATTTTTATGATCAAAAAGATAGAAAGTTAATAGATTTTTGTCAGTAAGTGCTTTTAAGAAGTGGGACATGATCTTGAAAGTAAATAATGCAGAGCAAGCAAAAATAATGAGCACATTAAACTCACCTTTTTTTCAGTATCAAACTTTCTCTTTGGGTTACCCAGCAGTGCTCCAAAACCTCGGCTAGGTTTCTTTAGAGCCTGAACAGATGCTTCAGTAACCTATAAAGAAATAAACATTTTAATCTACAGCTATCAATTTAAGATTATAATCAATGCAAGGCATTAACATTTTACAACCTTAACTGAAGAGGATATGCCAGTATTTGTCTCTCTACTTTGGCACGAGTTAGTAATGCTTTCTCTGGGAGGCTCCAAGATATGAATGCTGGACTCCTCTTCTTCACCATTTGTTCCAGGATGCCCCAAAGATCCTAGTCCTTTTCTGTCAGGTTCTGTAACACTGCTTCCAAATTTCAAAGAAGGTGGTAGGTGTGGAATGATGCTAGCATTGAACGCATTGCCACCACCAACACTTTCTATTGTTACACTTTAACATACATCTTTGGTATGCATTTATCAGAGGGACTGTAGCTAGCTACCAAAACATAAATAAATAAATAGCTTTTCTGATTCAGTTGTATATGATGTATGCATTTATGATGTAAATGATCATTGAAAATTAACATATCTTACATATAATAATTATAGCAATTGTAATTCCACAGCGATCATTGGTGACGATTTGACTTCCATTTCACATACCCAACCTTTTTAGTTTTGTTTGACAACTCTTTAGCTCGCATGACCCATTCTGGCGGCTATCCACCTTTTCTAGTCTTTGGTTAGGTGAGTTCTTAATCTTTATATTCCATACTTGTTGTGACAGGTACTTTATTGTAGAAGATGGTTTCAATTTTACGCCGCCGCTCTAAGGCTAAGGGGAAATCTGCAACTAATCCTTCTCATGCATCAAAAAGTGGTACAACTGTTTCACTTAATTTAGTTGAAGATGTTCCTTAGGTTGTCTCTTCGCAAGATGAACAATTTCAGCCTTCTCCTCCCATTGCCCCTTCTATCACATTATCTCATTCAGAGGATGTCACTCTTCCTACTACAGGTTTGGGCTCTCATTAAATTGCTTAAAATTTTGGTCTTCCTTATATGTTTTCATTACATAGTATAAGTCTTTTTACTACTAATGATAAATTTCATTTTTGTCACAATAGATTCCACCTCAACCAAAGTGAAAAGAGGTCGCACACGAGGGAAAGGCCTAAGTAAAATGAACAAATCCTTTGGTAAGAAGTTGAAAGTGCATGTTGATTTGGATAAGGGAAGGCTAGTAAGTAGAGTTCAATCGGCTAAGTTGTCCAGTCAACTAGGAGTAATTTCTCGGGAGTGTATACGTGTACCAATCAAATGGAAGGATATGGAGGTTCATGATTTCAATCGTGCACTGGATAACTTAGACGTAAGTGTATTCATTATTTATTGTTTTTTATTGGGAACAATAATTCTATTTTCTTTTACTTGATATGATTTGAGAAATAGACACAAATTAGGTTATTTGATCATTCTTTATTAGATGTACTATTCATTAATAGAGACATAGTTACATATTTGATTTATTTGATCACTATATAGAGTCACCTAATGGGTATTACATATTATTCATGGAGTTTCATATGTTCTTATTCTTATAACAAGCAACATGCATACTTGTTTTCTTTCTTTCAACAATGACAATTGCCTATAGTAATAAAGTGTAACTTGTTATTTGTTTAGCTCCACATGGAAATTGAAGACATAGGTGATGAAGCAATACAAGAGAAGATTGAGCAATTGTTGAAGAATCGATCTAGGAATGTGCGGTATAAGTTGCACAAACATTTTAAGAAATTTACAACACTTGAGGAGGCACAAAGAAACAAGCCAAAAGAAAATGGTTTGACTCAAGATTATTGGAATTTACTTTGCAAATATTGGTCTGATCCTAATGTGAAGGTATAAAATCTTATAGTTGTGAAAAAATCTTATAGTTGCAAATATTGATTATTAGACCAATATTCAATACAAGGAATTTACGAGATTCACTATTTTACCGGTTTTGTCTAATGTAGGCAAAATGTGAAAAAAATGCTGAGAATCGAACAAAGAATACTATGCCACATAACCAAGGATCTATGACTTTCGTGGTGGTCCGCAATGAGATTGTAAGTACTATGAATAGCCTTTATTTTTAACTTGGATTCTTTTCGTTAGTTTAGTACAAACATACATATAAATCAAATCTGATTAATCATATATATTCAGTTATTTGGAATTTGAAATTGTATTGTTACCAATTTGGATGCACATGAAATTAGGAGAAGAAGGAACTTAATGGGGAGGAATGTGATCGAATTAGCTTTTTTAAATTCACTCATTTCAAAGAAGGAAAGGGACTTGGGTATGGTCCAAAGCCTAAGAAAAAAGCAGGACCAAGTCTTCAAATTAAGAGACTTGCAGATGCTCTTAAAGAATCTAAAGATAGATTTAGAAAATCAGAGGAGATAAGTCTCAAGTATCAAGAGAAAGTAGATGAACTAACCTTACGCTTAGAACGACAAGAAAAGATGTTTGAGATGTGGCTTGCCGCTGGAAATCATCTACCTGCTCCTTGAAGGTAAAAATCATTAGCAATATGTCTCCCTAATGTTTTATGTTTACTTTATTTTACAAACCTTAGACAAATATATAGTTGAGTAATTGTTAATAATGATTGTTGTAGACTTGTTTGGGATGCGTATACCTAGACGTCCAGCAGCTTTAGCAAATCACTTTTTTGCTTCTTTTGAAATGCAGCTACTATAGGAGTGGTACCTTTTTTGACATCCAAGTAGTGAAGAAAATAGTATATATTTTGACATCCAACTAACAAAACAAGTGTAGTTATTTTACACTTTTAGCTGATACATTCTATACTTTTTGTTTATATGTTAGTTACAGTTGGATGTGTTTATGATACTATTGGCTTATATATATAATATTTTGTTATTACTTGGTTCTTTGTTGATTTGTAGTAGTATCAACTTGATATTAAGTAACATTTTTCACTTAGTTAAAAAGATGTTTCATATGAGTTTTTTGACTTTGAGAATCAATATATTTGTTAATTTTCAATCATGAACAAGTTCTCGTTGTAATTCATCATAAAAGAAATGACGGAATTTTTCATCTCTAAATATTGAGAGGGATGAAAATTTTAGGGACAAAATTCTTCATCCCCAATTCACTATAGCACGAGGGACGAAAATTTTCATCCCTAATTCATCATTCCATTAGGGACGAAAATCTACGTGCCCAATTCACCACACCATCTAGGACGAAAATTTTCGTCCCTAATTTGCTACACAGACAATGACGAAAATAATTGTCCCAAATTATCTACACAATCAGGGACGAAAAAATTTTGTCCCCAATTACGCATTTTTTGGGGACGAAATGACATTATTTGGGACAAATAGTTATTCTTTTGTGGACGAAAAATTTCGTCACAAAATAAGTAATCTTTAGTGACGAAACTATATTTTGTACCCAATCGCGTAGCTTTCAGGACGATTCATTTTTCCGTGGGCATTACACTTTGGCAACGCGGCTTTTGGGACGATTTGGTCTGTCGTCCCGCATTACATCCGAGGACGAATATTCCACTTTCTGTGACAAAAATGTTCGTCCCTAAATGTTAAATATCTTGTAGTGATGTAAGGAATTATGTGTAATTGTCAGGGGTTTTTTCTGGATTTCAAACCTTTGTACATGTTAACGTCATTGGTTTGACCTGTCGATCAAACCGATTCAACTTGAGACCCAACCACTTCACCAGGTTTTACCCCGGTCGATTATTAAAACACTGGTAACAATCATTTATTATTCATTCATATAATGAGGTGTTACGTGCCATTTAATCTATATTTGTCCATATAATTATTGAATAACATACTAAATGTAAAAATAAAATTGTCTATTTAAAACCATTTGTTAAACACTAAAAAACAAAAGTTCTATTGTTCACTCATCATTGCATTGAAAATTTTCTAGAGATGTACATAGCTTAATTAATTTCTTCTACAAAATTTATAATTTCCTTTGCCTACAATAAGAGAAAACAGAAATACAAATTAAAGCCTGATGAGAATCTATCACAACTAGCAAGTACGTGGCATCAAGCACATAAATGAGCTGACCTATCACTACACCTATGGATTCAAAACTCCCATATAAAGAGAAGAAATGCAGAGAATTGAGATGGGGCTTTTAGGGCAGTTTCTTTTTCATTTCATAATGAAAAAGAAATTGCCCTAAAAGCCTTCACAAAGAAGCTCTCTTCACTACTACAAGTATTGATTTCTTCAACTCTGAACAACTGGTTTCTTCTTCAAGCATCATTTTGTAGACTTGACAGAGCCGTAAAAGAAAGCATGCATGAAGAAGATGAACTATCCTTGTTAATTTTTCGATTGTTTATGTTTTTGTTGCCGAAAAATAATGGATGTTGAAGAGTACTTTGTTACTCGAACAATTTTCTAATTTCATGATATGCAATGTTGTGTTGTAGTAGAGCACTTAAGCGGTACAGTGCTGGTTTTTTATTCAAGTGATGGTTTGTTATGTCGTTGTATAAGAATTTTTCCGATGAAATTTCTTGCATCAAGATCCGCCTGGTTGGTAGAGGGCATTTTTCCGTCGTAATTTATTTAACGTGAGGAGAGAGTTTAATAATTAAGAATATAGATAGTCCATTTTAATACCATATAATAACTCAATCAAAATACTATTATCTCCTTGAACAAAATGTGTGTTATCTTTAATATCCTTAGTTTGATATACATCTCTCTTAATTATGCCCTTTATTCATCAAATTGCATTGTTTCGCAACCTACTATAAGTTTTCGATGAAATCTTAATATTATTCTAGGGAAATAATTTATTTGAGTTTGAGAAACATTTTTTTACCAATTTATAAGATCATACAAGTGTTACAATATGAACGAATGCTAAATTCAAACAGTAAAATTCTTAAGCGACCATTTTTTTATAATGCAAATAAATTTGTTTTATATTAAGTCATAAAAATTATGTTGTTCTACACCATGTAAAAAAATGAAAAATCATCTTATTTGATTTATTAAATGTTAATAAATATAATTGAATAAATTAATTGCATATTTTCGGATGACGACAAGGATTATTAAGAATATTTGCCTATTTTTGTTTTTAGTTTCCCTTTATTAGTAAAGAAAATTAAGATCTTCTGTTATTAACTCATATTAAATTATGTAGTATTAAAAATATGGTTAATATTTATAGGTAATTTATTAAATCCCATTATTGCTTCAAAACATATGAATATGAAATTCTCTTGCTATTTTGTGGGTGGTTAAAAGTAATTAATTTTGGGCATTTCCTTTAACTTGTCATTAAATAATAAAATCAATTACATATTAACTCCAAGGGGTTGGTCTGATGGTTAAGGATGTTTGCTCTCTTCCTTGAGTTCCATGATTCAAACTTTGGGGTTACCTACCACAATAACATTGTGACTTACCTGGTCCTTTGGGATTGTAGGGTGTTCAATGGATCTCAGGTATTAGTTGAGGTGTGTCAAGCTGGCACGGACACCTCAGTT
Source organism: Pistacia vera (assembly GCF_008641045.1). NCBI lineage: Eukaryota > Viridiplantae > Streptophyta > Magnoliopsida > Sapindales > Anacardiaceae > Pistacia > Pistacia vera. Next base: position 788,524 of record NW_022196171.1, read on the forward strand.
ACCAGAAAAAAAAAAAAATTCAATTACATATCATCTTATTATTAAGACGGAAAAAGCTACAAAAATATTGTGATAAAATTTCACTAATCTTCCCTCACATCTTCACGTAGGGTTGTTTTCGAGCTGATCTGAGCCGAGCTGGGTTTTTGGCTTAACGAGCTCGGCTCTTGAAAGGGGAGAGGAAATCAAGTTGGAGCCGAGTCGAGCCATTGATTTCCTGGCTTGGCTCAACTCGTGAAGGAAGAAGGGGAATTCGAGCCTGGCTCGCGAGCCAATAAAATAAAAAAAAGCAATTTAAAAAAAAAAAAAATTAAGAGCAGATTTCAATTTTTTTGTACTGGTTCAGAGAAAATAAAGTGTATGGCTTGTGTTGGACTGTTGGTTAAACATTGAGCTTCAAATTAATTAATTAATCAGTTTGCTGTTTGTGTTTCTGGAATTTTAGCGGCTTGATGAAGGCGTTTTCAAAATTAATTACAGAGTAGTGCTAGTGTTTACTGAATTATTTGCTCTTTTCAATGATAATAATTATAAGATATGTCATAACATATATAACAGTTCCAGAGGTTTGAGAAATTAAGTAGCATCAATAAATGAAAGTCATTATAGCTTAATGGAATACAAGCAAGGCAGAGAGATTTTTTCATGAACTTGAAGCTGAATCCAGATTAGATTCGATTCTTCCAATAGTGCGTGTGCAATATGCTTTGTTATTGAATATTATGAACCTGATTGCTTCTATCTAAGGTTTTTTAAAGCCTCAAATAAAGTTTAATTACTATAAAGTTTCCATTAATGAGACAATTTCGCTATTGAAACTTGAAAGTTATACACAATTATTTTCCATTATCAAAGAGATGACCCACATTTTAACCAACCATCCTGAACTGATCAGCTAACGCATCTCCCTTCCCCACCATCTTCATGACTTTGTACTTTGATATATACATTTGTGGTATTTATATGGTATTTAACTATTTATATGCTTTCTCTTCAATCGTTTATTATTCGCTTGGTAATATGACATAACACAATAATCATAGAATAAATAATCTCTGACTTCATTATTGACGAGTGACACTTTCACAAGCAACATCGCATGTGATGTGATCACTGAAGAAGCTAAAAAAGTGAAGTGTATAAAATATAAATACATTCATTCAAGGAGGAGGGTCCATGTTTCGAATTCAAAATACCCTTTGTTGTTTGTATCAATAAAATGCCTCAATTATATTGTCTCGTTTGGCTTGAAACTCACGCAGGCTCACATTCTAATAACTTGTTTCATGCAAATTACTCGTAGCAGCTTCACAAATGTCACTTCTTTTAAACTAAAGTCTAAAACAGTCCTAATTCTATCAGATGTGCGAGCAATATAACACACACATACCTTTACAAGCCAACACCTTCATCAACCTTGATGACGGCGACAAGACAAAAGTAAAACACGAAGCCTCCAAACGTCGGCGAGATTTGAAGGGATAGATATGACAAGTCCGCGACAACACAACGGCGAAGCATATGGGTTTGACGACAACAAGGAAAGACATCGGAGGCGGTTGAAAAGTTGGTAGAAATTCATTACTCGTTTTGGTTTTACGGCAAACAGTGGTGGAGTCGTGTTTTTAGGGATTTCAAAATCGGGGGATCTTTTTCATTTTTGAAAACCTTTTTCTTTGAAAATTTCAGTCTAATCCCACATACTTTAAAAAACTCCTAAAACGCCCCTACGAATTCGAGCCGGATGCGGCTCGTGAGCCTAACTAGCCGAGCCTAGTCAGGCTTGAACTCGGCTTGTTTCCTCTCACGAATCGAGCCAAGCCGGCTCTAATACAGCCAAGTCAAGCCGTTAACGAGCCGGACTCGAGTCGGCTAGCGAGCAGCTCGATTCGTTCACAAATTATATAAGGTTAAGGGTTCCTCAAATTAAAAAAATAATTTCTGAAGTGTTGTATGATGAAGCTACTATGCTTCAATAGTAAAGAGAATAATCACTGATTGTATACAGTAAAATTAAGATGCATGGCCAAAGTTTGTCATTTTATTGATAACTAAGATTGAATTAATATATAAATGGCTACAACAAATAACAAAAGAATTAATGTATATATATATACACACATGTGTGTGTGTGTGTGTTGATGGTTTAATTTATCTCTAAGAGCTGGAGCTGCATTTTGCAAGAAGGCCCTGGGGAAATCTCTTGGTGTCACTGCAGTAATTGTATATCATGTAGTTTTTCTGTACTCATTTCAGTTTTTCCTGACTTGTTGTATCAAGCTCTTCAAAGAGCCAGCCATCATTGTTGGATGAAGAAAAAGGTGAGTTTTGTTGATGCTTGATTTTAACACCAATGACTCACAAGTGCAAAGTGCTAAGCTGCTCTTAGAAATTACATGCGAATGATTCATGAGAAGAGTTTATGGTGCTGAGATTATATATGTTTGCAGAAACATAAATAATAGATTGACAAAATGGATTTTTATAGTAGTTCGAATGCTTAAAGCGAATCCTACATCCACTGTTATTTTATTATTCTCCGACTCTTTTTCTGATATTGTCTATAAGGTGTACAAAAATGGAGAAATGCTTTGTTTATAGAGAAAAAATAATAAAGCTCAAATGTTTGCCTAGCTCTCATATGCCCGACCAACCCCTTTTTCATAAAGAGATGTGCCCATTTATACACCTTTGAGGTCAATGTAATGAGTATTTTTGTAAGTTGTCATAATGCGTGGGGACCACTCCTTAAACCTTATCTTAAAATGTGATAGGAATGATATAAAATATCTCTTGGAGGCGGTTTGGGCTAATGACAGCTAATACCACCTTATCTTTAAGTGTTTGTTGAACTCTGATTAATGGTGCTAACATCAGTGTGTATTTTTGGCACAACAAGTTTGAAGTGTAAGAAGATGCACCATTAGACCACGAGCATCAGCTTTAAAGTTTCTGTAGAAGCAGGGAAAGGAGCTTAAGTCCAATCAGTCTTCACAAGTCCACCTCTAGTAGCCCAGTCTTCAGCATTCCAAAGAGAAGAGTATATTCTCATTGGTTGATTCTTTGGGAATGGAACACCAATTGACTCTGAGTTCCTGAACTCTCTTATGGGAGTGCCATCCACAGAGAAACTGAAATTACAAACAAAAAGATGATTGGTTAAGTCTAAATGGATTAAGATAAACAAATAAACATGCATGATTGAGATTCGACTTGGAGGGAAGTACTTAATATATATACTTACATGATGCGCTGGGGATTTCAGAGAATGGAATAGGTATGGAAATCTGCTGTGGGATCAAACCAGAGATAGAATTGTTGTTCTCTGTTACCCTTTCCTTGACTGAACACATTAGTGTGAAGAATGTAAGGATCACCACTCAAATTTCCTAAGAATTCGAAGTCTATCTCGTCCCATGTAGACCCTTTTGAGGATAGCTGCAAAATTAACATAACATTTAGTAACATAAACTTGCAAATTTAGAAACTAGAAGCATATTTATTAAAATGGTTTAAGCACTTTAAACTTACATAGTAAGCAGTGACAATACCTGTAGAGTTTCCACCAACAAGCTTGAGCTGCATATCAATCTTGCCAAATAAATACTAATTCTTGGACTGGAAGCCGGAGCCAGAGGCTTTATCCAGAGACAGAGTAAGAAGCTCCCCATCGTTAACCATCTTGGCACGGCCATCTCCCCAATTGATATCAAAATTTCCGTTCAAGCTACCGGCAGAAGCAACCATCAAAGAATCAATCAGAAGAAACAAATGCAGCATTGAAGCCATAGAAGCTTTGATTGAACTGATCATATAATGAAACTGAGTAAAGTGTTTAATTGCTAAGTGAGTCGATTAATGTGTTGAGCATCATGGCTCGTATTTATACTGACCCTTGGCTTGTGAAAGTCAGAAAAGGAAAGTCTTGGGAAGGTACTATCAGCTAAGCTGTGGACAGTTATAGGAATGAAAAAAAATTGTTAGATAAAACTTGCATGTTTGTTCCAGGATAATAAATGAGTAAGACGTGGCTTTCCATTATTTTTACGGAGAAGGAGAAGGTGAAGTGATACTTTCTCCGACATTTTACAACCACAACTATTGCTAGGTCCACTTAGCCAACCCACCGTCAAAAAATCTATCCTACGAGGAGAAAAAGTATACTATAAAGCTCAAAGGATAATGTTATTATTTTAAACATTAATTGATAATGTTTAAGAATTTGCAGTGACGCTTTTATCTTTTCAGATCCATAGGTTTTCAAAAGTTACACTAACACCCCTATAATTGACAATCTTAAGTCAAATTTAGCGACTAATGCAGAATCTCAAAAATAGACTAATACATCCCTTAAAGATCACACAGCATGGCAAGATTAATTATGCAAGAATTATGGCCAAATTTAACTCTAATTGTGACTTTACAATGAATCTGGGTGATAAATAATCGGTCATGTGGTTGGGTGACATCGATGTGGTGTCTGCCGTAAGCACTCCGATGCTCAAGTCCGCATAGTTGTAGGTATTTAGTAATGGCTGAGAGCGGAAAGGGTTTATCGTAATAATACGGTCAGGGCTAGACTAACACAAAGTGTCCGGAGCACAACTTTGTAGTGGCTGAGGGTAGTAAAGTTACTCGGAACTAAGCATTATGGTTGGAACTAAGCTTTACGGCGGGGAAACAGTGATTCTTGAGAGCAAGAATTCAGGAGATAAAGCTATTATGATTTTTGAATGCATAATAAGAGGTTTGACCCTTGTTTATATAATGAATCTAAGAGGTTGAAGTCCTAGTAGAACTCTGAGTCCTACTTAGTAGATGAGTCTTAATTAGGAAGTTTTATCACTTGCCTTTATCGAATTAGGCTTACCACTTCAAGTAAGATTCTAGATCTTGACTAAAGTGGAAAGTAAATAGGACTCTGATTTCTATTCTAGGACTATTGTGGGCTAATGGGTTGGAACCCGATTTAACTTAACTCATAGGATAACTCAACGCATTGAGTGGTCAGTTCACAAGATGGATTTAGGCGTAGGCCCAACTGGAATTAGGCTAAGGCATTGGACTGTAATACGTTTATTTCGTTATTGAACCTCGTCAGGTCTAATACGATTTTTGGTCCACACAAAGACTGAAACTTTATCTGTTCAACTACAAAAATGTTAAGGGTATGTAACTTTGATCAAATGATTTTACATTAAGGTAGCGTTTGGTTCAGGGTGATATAAGATTAATCCTGTAATCTTTGTTTAATTTTCAAGATTTCCTCATTTGGTTGTCAAGTAATAAAATATTACGTAATCTTTTATTGCAAATAGTGTTTACTATTGGTAATATTGGGGGTAATCAGATTACCTTCCCAAAGGGTGTTATTATAAGATTACCGAGGTAATCTTAATTTTGACCCTATTTTGCCGTTAATAATTTATCATTTCGGACATATTTGCTCTCATATGTCTACCAAATAACAATTACCCAGACCCCCTACATTTGAGAATTTAGCTAAAACACCCCCGCCACAAAAAAGTTTAAAAGTTAACAAAATACCCCTAACCATCAAAGACCACCACCGGCCGCTAGCCACCACCGTTGGCCGCCGGCAAAATTCATCATATCGGCACAAAACCGACAGGATCTTGCCGGTCGTGTGCCGATAAGGACGTTTCTGGCCATGGATTTGTGATCCATGGCCGGAAGCGACCAGATCTGTGGCCGTTTCACGACCACATCTTTGGCCGTGAAATGGCCATATTAACGGCCAAATCTAGCCGTGAAATGGCCATATTCACGGCCAGATCTGGCTGGATTAGGCCTTATCGGCGTACGACTAGCCAAATCCGGCTGGTCGTGCGCCATTACGGCTGCTTCCGGTGGTGGTGGTGGCTGCCGGCGGTGGCTTGGGGTGAGTGGGGGTGATTTTGTTATAAATTAAAGTTGTATATGATTGGGGTGTTTTAGTAAAATTTCAAATATAGGAGGGTTAAAAAAATAATTTAAAAAATAATAGAATAAAATAATAATAAAAATAATATTATATTATTATTTAAAAATGAAGGCAATTTAGTAATCTACATAACATACCTACTCATTTATCCTCCCAACCAAACATATTATTATAACATACCTATCAATTTATTCCAACCCACTAAACACATTTCTCTAAAGATTCCCTAATAATCTATCTTTCCAGTAATACAATATTTCTCAATAATATAACATTCCCCGAACCAAAACGCACCCTAAGAAAAAAATCTCTTATAATTTAATGTTGTAACTTGTAAGCTTATTATATACATAGTAAAAGACGCATTGCCATCAACTGTACCAGCCCTAGTACTTCCCGCTACCTGGTCACCTCCACGTATGGCATGGTGTAAACTATGTAGGGTTTCACTGCAACACACCAGAAATCCTGGAATAGCAAAAAAATGGAAAACAACCAAGCAAAGAAATTATAAAGTTTATCCTGGAAAAAACGGCTGGAAAACTTAGTCAGAAAAACATAAGGGAGAAAGAGTTTTTTCGCAAAATACGAAATCAGAAAGAAGAGAAAATGGCTTAAAAGAGGTAAGAAACTCCTCCATAAATGTTTGACTTTCCAAATTGCCATGTCAGTTTCTTGTTGCATAATAAAAAAGGGAGAAAAATGATTTCAAACTTCAAGGCTAAAACACCTGTTTATGCCATTTAATACACCTTGTTCCCAAGACACCACATGTCCAAATTTTTGGAAAGGCGAGCTTTCTATTCCCGCCTCCTGCACAATAAGATTTTGATACTCTTTATTCCTTAAAGTTTCGCTTATTAATTTATTATATACATAGTAAAAGATGCATGGCCAAAGTTGATCATTTTATTTATACTAAGATTGAAAAGAACAAAAAAATTGGAGTCTATTAAGTACATGATAAAAATACTATACAAATGACTATAACAAATAACAGAAGACTTTATGTATTATATGTGCTGATGGTTTAATTTTTCTCTAAGAGGTGGAACTGCATTCTGCCGGGAGGCCCTGGGGAAATCTCTTGGTAGCACTGCAGTAATTGTATATCATGTAGTTCTTCTGAACCCATTTCAATCTCTCTTGACCTGCTGTATCAAGTTCTTGGGAGAGCCAGGACGAAGAAGAAGGTGAGTTTGAAGTGCAAGAAGATTTTCCATTAGACCAAACACAAGCATCAGCTTTGAAGTTCCTGTAGGAAGCAGTGAAAGGAGCTTGAGTCCAATCTGTCTTCACAAGTCCACCTCGAGTAGCCCAGTCATCAGCATTCCAGAGAGAAGAGTATATTCTCATTGGCTGATTCTTTGGGAATGGAATACCAATTGACTCTGAGTTCTTGAACTCTCTTATGGGAGTAACAAACAAGAAGATTAAGAAAAACAATTCTAAACAATATAGAATTTAAGTAGAGGAAAGAAATGAAATATAATACTCACACAATGCGCTTGGGATTCCAGAGAATGGAATAGGTGTGAAAATCAGCAGTTGGGTCGAACCAGAGATAGAATTGTTGTTCTCTGTTGCCCTTTCCTTGGCTGAACACATTGGTGTGAAGAATGTAAGGATCACAACTCAAATTTCCCAAGAACTCGAAGTCTATCTCATCCCATGTAGACCCTTTTGAGGATAACTGCAAATAATACATAAAAGTTAGCAACATTAAACTTCTATATATAGAAACTAAAGGTGTATTTAATATAGTTGATGAACTATGAATTTACATAGTAAGCAGCGACAGTGCCAGCAGAATTCCCAGCGACAAGCTTGATTTGCATATCAATCTTTCCAAATAAATACTCATTCTTGGATTGGAAGCCAGAGCCAGAGGCTTTATCAAGAGACAAAGTTAGTAGCTCTCCATTGTTAAGCATCTTAGCACGGCCATCTCCCCAAGTGATATCAAAATTTTCGTTCAAGCTACCGGTAGCAGCAACCATGAAACAACTAAGCAGAAGAAACAAATGCAACATTGATGCCATAGAAGCTTTGATTGAACTGTCTTGGATTATTGATTAATTGTTGTAATTAGTTAACAAAGTAGTTAATTAGTTTTATAGTTAGTTAACTGCTGTTATGGTTAGTTAGAATGCTGTTATGGTTTAGTTAGAAATAATTGACTATGGTTAACTTAACCATAGTTACTGCAGATTGTATACAACTGTAAATAACTCTTGTACAGTTAACCTTTGAGTTGAATAAAAGAAATTCACTTTACTTTCTCTCTGAAACAGACTCGAACATGGTATCAGAGCAGTGTTTTAAGCTGCGGAATTTACAATCTTTCAATTGAAGAATCAAGCTCAAATAGAAGCTGTATTTGTATCATCCTTCAAGACCGGTTGATCGTCGTCATCAATTTCTTCCTTGTCATCGTCAATTTCTTCCTTGATTAAAATAGGTTTTATGCCAAGTTGATTTCTTCTATCTTCATCAACAAATTTCGTCCTTGATTAAGCTGATTTTCTGCTAAATCGGTTCTTGATTAGCTTGATTTCTACACATACCTTAAAGTCAATCGATTCTAGATGTCGAATGTTACGGACTCGGGTTCTCCTCTCTACATTCATCCGTCGGACACCCCAGGTTCAACTCTGATTCCAGAACAACTTACTGGAACAGAAAATTATGGGATATGGAGTCGTGCGATGACAATCTCTCTAAGGGCGAAGAACAAATTGGGCTTTGTTGACGGATCTTGTGAGAAGTCAAAATTCAATGAGTCTTTGCATGTACAATGGGAACGCTGTAACTCCTTAGTTTTGGTATGGATTTTCAACACTGTGTCGAAGGAGATATTCAACAATATTGTGTACTCTACCAGTGCTCATCAGGTCTAGCAAGATCTTCAAGAACAATACAATAAAGTCAATGGTACGAGAGTGTTTGTTATTCACTGAGAGGTAGCTAATTTGGTACAAGGAACAAGTACAGTTGCAGTTTATTACAACAAATTGAAAACTCTGTGGGATGAACTGAGTTCATTGGTGAGTCTGTCGCCACTAGATAGTGAGTCAGCCAAGGCTTATTTGGCTCATCTCAACCAACAAAAGCTATTACAATTCCTCATGGGACTTAATGAATCATATGCCTTGGTGCGAAGTCAGATTTTGTTGATGGTTCTTCTACCATCAGTTAAACAGACTTATTCAATAGTGAGTCAAGATGAGAGTCAGAAGGTATTGACTGGATTCAATCATAATATTGAAGTTACTATAGCACTGTACTCACAAGGGAATCAAAGGAATCAACCTCAAAATTCGAAATACAAAGGGAAGAAACCCTACATAGAATGTGACTATTGTCATATTGCTGGGCATAAAAGGGATACTTGTTACAAATTGCATAGGGGGGGGGCTATCTTGCAGATTTCCAGTTTAAAAGGGAAGTCAGGATCGAAGGTCAAAGCTAAAGATATTGTTCTCTAGCATAGAAGGTTAGGCATGCATCTTTGCCAATTCTACAAACCTTACATCATGGGCTTAATGGACCACAAGTTTCATTGTGATGTTTGTCCCTTAGCTAACAAACTAGATTACCCTTTGCTTTAAGTGAAACAACAAACATCACATGTTTTTGAACTGCTGCATTTAGATGTTTGGGGCCCTTAGAGTTGCAACCAGGGTAATGCAAGGTTTTTTTTATGATTGTTGATGATTTTACTAGGACCACTTGGATCTTTCTTATGCAATAAATCTGATGTCTTTCAAACCTTAAAAAACTTTCTGCTTGTGCCAAAATCAATACAGTCAAACACCTAAAATAATTAGAACTGACAATGGATTGGAATTTTTCAACCAACAATGTCATGATTTATTGTCTAGCTAGGCATTGTACATCAAAGCACTTGTGTCTACACCCCACAGCAAAAGGAGTAGTAGAACGCAAGCTAGACACATTCTTAACATGGCTAGAGCCTTTAAGTTCAATCTCATATTCCAGATTACTTATAGGGCTATGCAGTCAAAGCTGCTGTCTATATTATTAATAGACTGCCTACCAAAGTTTTGAAGGTTTTCCCCTTTTGAAAAATTTTATGGTCACAAGCCTAAGTTAGAACATTTGAAAGTTTTTGGCTGTTTGGCATTGCTACAAATCTGCCTATCCAGGATAAGTTTGCTCCAAGATCCATTCCTTGTGTCTTTCTTGGCTATTCTTCACCAAGAAGGGCTATATACTATATAATTTGTACTCCAAACAGTATGTGTCAATCGAGATGTTATATTTCATGAGCACATTTTTCCTTTTCTTTTCATCAGTCCACTAAACCTCCCTTACCTTTCTTGAAACTTTCATGGAAGAAGAAGTAACTACATCCTCTGATTCAATTTTGCATACAAATCTACAAATGATCTTCATGAGACAGAACCAACTACACCTAGTTCTCCAGTTTCCATTTACACTCTGCGCCCCTAATATCCTTCCTTCTCACAATCACATTAGAAAGTCCAGTAGACCCACTAAACCCCCATTTGGACCACTGATTTTTGTGTGCCTACTTTATCCAAGTCAAATCAGACCCTCTAGTCACTATCCTGAAATTACATTGCTATACTAATCTTTCTTCTGCTACCAAAAGTGTATGTCCAGTATTTCTACTATCATTGAACCCACATCCTTTACCCAAGCATCCAAAGATCCCAATTGGTTAAAGCTATGCAACAGGAAATTCAAGCTTTGGAAAGAAATGGGACTTGGTCTCTAGTTCCCCTGCCTCCTGGTAAGAATCCAATAGGGTGTAAATGGGTGTATAAGCTAAGTTAATGCTGATGGGACTTGGGAAGGTATAAGGCCAGGTTAGTGGCAAAGGTTTATCAGCAGGCTAGAATGATTATGAGGAGACATATTTCTCCTGTAGTAAAGATGGTGACAGTGAGGGTAGTCTTAGCCATTGCATCCATGAAAGATTGGCCCCTTTTCATTTAGATGTTGATAATGCCTTCTTACAAGGAGATCTCAAGAGGAATATAAATGAATTTGCACAAGGTTTCTGTAACACCCCACTTGAAAGTGTAGCACTGTTTAAGGTATGGCCTAAAGGATTACTGAATTACCTAAATGAGTTTAATATTGTTATGTGTGTTGGTTGGTTGGTTGAGTTGATTGTTTGGGTTTGGTTGAGTGTGTACCATGGAATTGATCAAGACTTGCACGATTTGGAGTTGCAGTCGTCATCGGGGCAACGGAGAAGCTTCGCGCGGTGATGTTGGTTTTGTGTTGGGCGGTGTCGGTTTGGAATGTTTCGCCAGTGGTGACGGAGTTCTTCGCCGCTGCGACGGAGAGGAGAAAAGTTTCTTGAGTTTTAGAGAATTCTCCATAGGGGTAAAATGACCATTCTACCCCTAATTAGCAGGAAAAGTAGTGGGAGTAAAATATACAGAAATTTCATGGAGAATAGTGTAAAATGGGGGTGAGTTTGTAAAGAATTAAAGGATAAAGATGGAATTTTCAAGAAAGAGTAAGGGCAAAATGGGAAAGAGTGTATATTTAGAGCTAATAGGGTTAAGTTCCTAAACCCATCATTTTCAACATTTCCACCGCCTCTTCATCTCCCATTTTCTCTCAATTTCCTCACTCAATCTTCCAAGGGATTTGTAAGAGTTTGAGGTGGAATTTGACAAAGAAGTGATCCTGTAAGAAGAGGTAAGAATCCCTACTCTAGAGATGAGTTTTATTTATGTAAAGGTAAGTTCTTACTAGTTTATGCTTAGGAAATAAGAGAGAAGCTATGATCCAACAAGAGTAGAGAGCTTTAGTGGAGACTACTAAGATGAGGTAAGTAAATCCAACTCAAGCTAAAGTTTAAGAAATTCTTAAGTAGAGATTTATTTATGCATGTATATATGTGCTTATTGAGAAATTGAGTAGAGATGTATGTCATTTGTTGAGGAATTGAGTGAGAGGGTATTTATGTTATGTGTTGGATATTTCCTGGGAAGTGTTGATGTGTGATGAGTCTGAGATGAAGTTGGAGGAGATTGAGTAGATATTTTGGGAGTGTTCTTCTATGATAGGAACCATGTCCATAGAAGGGAGTTTCTTCCCATTTTGGATGGTTAAAAGAGAAGGAGAGTGGTATTTAGAGAAGAGTTTTTGTATGCACATGAGTTGCTTGATGAAATGCCTAAGTGAAATTGCCCTGTCACAGCCGTGACTTTCTAAGTGATTTGGGCATTTACGGATTGAACTGGGCTGAGACCAAAACATAAAAGTTGTAGCCCTATCTCTAAGCTTTAAAACGAGACCAAAACCGTAGCAATCCGAGGTTAAACGCAAGTATGCCATTTTAGTGTGACCTAGCAGAATGACTGTTTTGATGCAATATGATTTGGCATTTCAAAGTGCATTAATGAGTAGAACATACATATGTATTAATTGTGCATTCAGACGTAGCTTGAGAACGAATAGAGAAGTTGAGTATGAGAGCTACTTATGAGTACTAGAGTATAGAATTTTGAGTATAAGCTATACTAGAGTAATGGTTCGAGTGAGATAGAGTAGAGAATGTTGAGAATAGCAACTCTTAAGAGTAAAGAGCATGAGAACACTCTGATAGTAAAGAGAAAGAGAGTTGAGCACTAGTGAATAAAAGAGAGAAAAGTGCTACAGAAGAGGATAGAGCAAGTTGTGCGATAGGGAACCTGTGAGTGATGAGTAGAGTCACGAGAGTGGGTGCTTTTTGATCCCCAGCCGTGCCCGGGAAGATAAGGCCATGACCGTCACGTAGAGTGCAACATGAGGTTCCAGCCGTGCCTCCGGTAAGAAGGGGTCGTGACATTTGAGAGAGATAGAGAGAAAGCATGTACACTACAGGCCAAAGGTTCGAATCCATGCATGACCAAATCCGATCGGTAGAGAAATGAGTAGAAGTCACGTAGAGTGGTACGCCCAATCGTGCCTCCGGTCAGATGAGGTCGTGACATTCTAATGAGAAGAATGGGAAAGAACAGAAAGAGAAAAGAGTAAAGTCACGAAAAGGGGTTAAGTTCCGGCCGTGCCTCGGTCAAATGAGGTCGTGACATACACCAGAGGGTGTATAACAAAGATATGAAACAAAAACGAAAGAGAACAGAGATGAGAAAAGCTAAGAGTTAAGCTATATATGAGTACTAGCTTGGAAGGAGAAGAGGAAGATGAGCAACATGAGAAAGAATAAGAGAGAGACAATGAGTAGGGTTACAAGAGTAGGATGAGTACCCAGCCGTGCCTCCGATAAGTGAGACCGTAACTACATCAGAAAGTTAACAGAAAAAAAATATTAGAAGAGAGACAGAAAGAGAATCAGTAGAAGTCACATAGAGGAGAGAAGTCCGGCCGTGACTACGGTAAGACGGGGCCGTGCATTAAAGAGCGAGTTAGTATAAATGAATTATGAGAAATGAGAATGAGATAATAGAGAGAATTAAAGAATGAGAGAATGAGAAAGCTTGAGAAGAATGAGAAAGCTTGAGAAAGAATGAGATAGAAAGAGAGAGAAAGAGAAAGGATGAGAGATTTGAGTTAGCAAGAATAGAGAGTAAAAGAAAGAAACATGCAATCTTTTGCATTATTGCTGTACCTCTCATACATGCAGTACCATGAGTTCTTCCATGGTTAGTGAGTAGTAACAAGAATAAGAGAGAGAACCATGATTTTTCCTTCATGGTGAGATGACGAGAATAAGAGAGGAGAGAGAACCATGATTTCCCTTCATGGTGAGTATGATGAGAATAAGAGAGAACCATGATTGTCCTTCATGGTGAGTAAGAATAAGAGAGGAGAAAAGAGAATAAGAACAGAGAGAAAGAAAGAATAAAAAGAGCAGAACAGAGTAAAGGAGAATAAAAGTATTAGAAAGAAAGAGAGGATCAATGAGAAAAAGAAATAGAAGAAAGATAGAGTAAGGAAAGAACCAAGAGTGAGTTGGGGGACAGGTAGTAGAGGATTTATTACTGAGCAAGTGTTGTGCTCACCCCGTTGTTCTTCTCTGTTTTGCAAGAAATAAGAGCAACGGTCGGATGGACGTCGAGGAGCGAAGAGTATTGGCACCACTGTCCACCAGTCATGATATTTTGTATTAATTAGAAAGTTTTTAACACATAGTATTTTGTATTTGTCAAGAATTATATTTTATGAGTAAAGAAAAATTTGAGCCCACTATCTTTCATATGATATACATCTCTATATTTTACATAGTATGAACTATAAGAATAGTAGTTGAGAGCAAGTGTTACAGTTTCTCCAAGCAACCTGACAAGTCCTTAGTTTGTAAACTTCACAAGTCCTTATATGGCTTAAAACAAGCCTCCAGGGCCTGGAATACTAAGCTCACAAATGCCTTGTTGATAGGTGGTTTTCAACAATCCCCATCGGATCACTCCTTCTTTTTTAAGAAACATAATGGGCACATTGTTATCTTACTTGTGTATGTTGATGACTTGGTCCTCACTGGCAGTGACAGTTCCCTAATTCAAGCTACTAAGGATCTCTTACATTCTCATTTCAAGCTAAAGGACTTAGTCTCTCTTAGATATTTTTTAGGTTTTGAAGTTGCTCGATCCTCCAAAGGTATAAGTCTATGTCAAAGGAAATATGCTTTGGAATTGATAGCTGATTTAGGATTAGCTGCTGCCAAACCAGCTTTGGTTCCTCTTGATCCTCATCTAAACTTCACCAATGTTGAGTATGATGTGGCCTTTCCTGGCCAACAGGATCCAGCCTTAGTTGATCATTCGGTATATCAAAAATTGATTGGAAAATTGCTTTATTTGTGTCTCACCAGGCCTGATCTCAGTTTTGCAGTAAACCTCCTCAGCCAATTTATGCACAAACCTAAACAATCACATCTACATGCTGCCCTCAAGATAGTCAGATATGTGAAAGGGTCTCCAGGTTTGGGTTTATTTTTCCCAGCACATGGCTCCTTGCATCTTCAAGCATTTTGTGACTCTGATTGGGCTTCTTGCCTTATGACTCGTAAATCAGTGACTAGTTTCTGCATTTTCTTGGGAAATTCTTTGTTGTCCTGGAAATCTAAATGTCAAGTTACGGTTTCTAGATCATCCTCTGAAGCTGAATATCGTGCCATGGCATCCACAGTTTGTGAAATTATTTGGCTTACTCAGCTTCTGCATGACCTTGGTTTCTCACTACAGTTGCCCATTTCCCTTGGCTGTGACAATCAATCAGGCATTCACATTGCTTCCAATCCTATGTTCCATGAACGGACGAAGCACGTCGATATTGATTGCCACATCGTTCATACAAAGTTTAAAGAGGGTTTGGTGCATCCTGTCCATGTTCCAACACAAGAGCAGCCTACTGATTTGTTTACTAAGGCTGTTCCTCCTTCTCTTCATCGCCATTTATTGTCCAAGTTGGGGGTGCTTGATATTCATCACCCACCACCTTGAGGGGGGATCTAATCATATAATGAAACCGAGTGAACTTTTTATTGTGAAAGTGAAGCGATGAATGTGTTGAGAATGATGGGTTGTATTTATAGTAAAACAACCAGGCCTGTGAAGAGGAGAAGAGGAAGGTCATGGGAAGGTTCAATCTGCTGAGCTGTGGACAGTTGTAGGAATGAAAATAACTATAAAAAAAAAATAAAAAAAAATTGCATGTTTTTTTCAGGATAATGAAAAGAGTAAGACACGGCTTTGCTTTATGTATGCGGAGAAGGTGAAGTGATACATCTTTTGCCGACATTTTACAAGCACTTCTAGTACTAGGTCCACCTAGCCCACCCACCATCAAAAAGTCTATCCTAGGCGGAGAAAATTAAATTATAAACCTGACTGGATAATGTTACTATTTCAAACATTATATAATGATTACATTATATAATTATGGATGGGGTTTTGTAGTGTCACCTTGTAATTTTGAGATCCGTATATTTTCAAAAGTTATATTAACACCCCTATAACTATAATTGTCGGTCGCTGGTCAGATTTAGTGACTAACACTGCGAATATAGACTAATAGACCCCTTAAATATCACAAAGTGTGGAATGTTCTACAGCAATGGTGGCCAGATTTAACTGTAATTGTGACTTTGCAGTGAGATCTGACTATACTTATGGTCATATTACAACGTTGTCACTGAACTGGGTGATAAATAGTTGGTCACGCAGCTTCAATCAGAATCAGTTTGTCATAGCTTGATTGACATAATACCCTTTGAAATAGTCCAATTTTATCCTTTAAATGGTGAGTTTTCCCTAACATCGATAAACATAAGTGTGTAAGTGTTGTTTTCTGATATATATGGGTTTCATGAAACTAGTCAGCTTCTTTAAAAAAGCGAGCCTAGTGAATCAAATGTTTGACAACCGACTAAGTATACCAAAAGCAAAAAGATTTATCATTTCTTACACATGGTAACTCAAGGTTGGGTTGGCTCCAACACATACATTTTTTCATGAAATTTGATGAAATATGGAATGCTGAAGATATTTATGCTGGAATCGAGCAATTGTTGAGTTACAATTATTTAATTGATCATTGTAATATTTTGTTTATTGCATTTCCTTTACTGTATTATTTCATTACCTTTATTGTATTCAAAGCCAATGTATAAATTGGCTCATGTACTCGTTACAATATACAATATACAATTACAATTACAATTCTCTCTTGCTTGATATTCTTTGGTCTTTATTTCTGCCCTTTTATCAAGCTCTCTTTGTAGGCATTATTCGGCAGTCTTCTGCCCCTTTTGCCACCTTCAATCTCTAACTCTGACATGGTATCAGAGCTCAACCTTTGCTTCCGCTACAATCCTCTCTAAGCCATTGTTTCTCTAAACCTACAAAACAAGGCCATAAGATTAGTTTTTTTTTTTTTTTTTTTTTCCAAACATCACAGAATGGATTCAACCAAACACCAATGAACCAGACTCAGAATCCACAGCCACAAATGACGCCCACACAACCGAACTCCAACAGGCCCAAATCCCACACTGTCCAAATCATCCACCAGAGCCTAACAACAACCCCTTCATTTTCACCCTGGCCCATTTCCATTCAGGTTTATGGTCAAAACCCTAACCCGACGGGTCAAAATCCTTACTCGCCGGGTTATAATCCCTACCCGTTTTCCAAATCCTCCCAGCTGTAATAACTGCTTTATACTAGGTTACTCATAGAAATACATAAAGTAAAATGCTTTATATTAGCAAAAGTAAATGGGCCCGAAATTTCTTTTAATACATAAATCATTCTTTATACAAAGTAGGTATCATTTGTAAAAGTTATCAAAAACAGTGGACAATGTAGCTATTGCCCCTCGCTTGCCAATGCCCATCCGACCGCGTCCTCACCTAGATCCTGCAAACACAAAGATAACAACGGGGTGAGCACAAAATAATGCTCAGTAAGTAAATCCTCTACTCGTCTATCCCCGTAACTCTTTCTCTAATTCTTTCCTTACACTCTTCTCCTCTCATTTTTTTTCTTTTTCTATTCCTCTTTCACATACTCTCTTTTCTATTAACTTTCTGTTGTATGTCACACCCTCATCTTACCGGAGGCATGGCTGAGTGGAGATCACAAAGCACCCACCCACTCTTTGTGACTTCTACTCATTCTGTTCCTCTTTTCCTTCTCATATTTTCTCATTCTTTCAACTTGAATGTCACGGCCTCATCTACCGGAGGCACGGCCGGGTGGAGTTCACAAAGCCCACCAACCCACTCTTCGTGACTTCCGGGTGGAGTTCACAAAGCACTAACCCATTCTTAGATTTTTCTCATTCTCTTACTTTTAAGTAGCTCATTCACAAAGTTCTCTACTCTTTCTCAACCTAATTCTTAATGCACAATTAATGCATGGATGGTTCGTGCTTAAAGTTTCTACTTAATGCACTTATGAAATGCACAAATGCAATATTGCATCAAGATAGTCATTCTGCACAGGTCACACTCAAGAAGACATAACTTGAGTTATACACATCTGATTGATACGGTTTTGGTCTTGTTTTAACGCTTAGAGATAGGGCTACAACTTTTATGTTTTGGTTCCGTAAGATGCCCAAAATCACTTAGAAAGCACAACTGTGACAGGCAGTTTAGTAACATGTTTTCACTTAGACATTTCATCAAACATTAGTTGTCACAAACAAACCCTAATTCATTATCATTCTATTGATTTCTCAACCATCCAAAATGAGAGAAAACTCTCTTGTAGCATCACATACCTACATGCAAACCACTCCCAAAAAAATTTCTCCAATCTTCCAATTTCAACCCATCATCAAATCATCACATATACTTCTCATATTCAAATATATCCAACACATAAGCATAATACCTCATACATCTCATCTCAATTTCTCAATAATCACACATATGCATATTTAAAATAAATCTCTACTCACTTGAATTCTTAAATTTTAGCTTGAGTTGGATTTTGAGTGGAATTACTTACCTTGTGCTTGAGTAGTCTCTCCTAACACTCCTACTCTTGTTGTTCCAATCTTCTCTTAACCCTAAGCATAACTTCATAAGAACTCAACTTTTACACAAATAAATCATAGATAAAGATGAATCCTTACCTTTTGATGCCTTGAATCAAAACCCTGAAAATCTACTCAAAAGCCCTCAAATTCCTTGGAAAAGTGAATGAAATTTGAGAAAAAAAGGAGGAGGAGTGTGGGGGTGGTAGAACGAAATAAGGGTTTCAAACCCTTAACATTTAGTTTATAAACTCACTTTCCCATTTTGCCCTTACTCTTTCCTAAAATTCTATCTTTGTCCCTTAGTCAATTACCAAAATGCCTTCACTTTTATTGAATTCTCTATGATTTTCTATCTCTTTTCACTCCCCACAAAATCAACTAGTTTTGAGTGAAAAGACTATTTTACCCTTAATGCAAATTTAAGGCATTTTCTTCATATTCTCTTAAAATAATTCTAACAAAATTTAACTAAGGGCTATACAACATAATTTAAATCATGTAGCTCAATGTTGGGTGTTACACCAGCCTCCACAGGTCGACCGGAACCAGGGGATCCCCTTTTCTCGCTGGTTTCCGATGGCTCTGAACTTGTGCTCGTCAAACAGCCATTAACCGACTCACAAAATTATGCCACTTGGGCCAGAGATTTCCAACGAGCTCTGGTAACCAAAAATAAGGAAGGGTTCATCGATGGAACCCTTCCCCAACCCACTGAACCACATCTGATCCAACACTAGATCTGGTGCAATACCCTCGTTCGCGCCTGGATCAGCAACTCCCTGACCCATGAGATTGCTGCCGGCTTGCCTCAGATAGAAAATGCACATGAAATGTGGACAAACATCCGAGAGATGTACGGCCAACTCGATCTTGCAAAGATCTTTACTTTGCATAAAAATCTCCTTGAAATCAAACAACACAACCTACCAGTCATAGTATATTTCAATCGACTTTCGACGATTTGGAACGAGCTCGATGTTGTTGAAGAATCGATTGAAGGGCCCTCCACGATTCTTCACCAGATCCAGCACCTGAAAGATCAAAACAGGTTAGTAAATTTTTTGCTTGGTTTGAATGACTGTTTTTTGGCTTTTCGAACCCAGATGTTGGCTACGTCACTAGCATCATCTCTCCAACGCACCTACCAACTGGCCGTGCAAGACGAAAGCTAGAGATCGGCTTCGTCTAAAACCCAACCTAGCACTAAAGCTGCGGCTTTTGCGGTCCATCCCCAACGGCAGCAGACTAAGATGAAAAATGGAAATGAAAAGGGCGGCTAAGGCACACTGACAGGGAAAGCCACCTTTTATATGGAGGCATTAACAGCTCGGATCACTCCTCTTCATCCAATGGCTCACACTCAACTGGGCTTAATAATGGTTTGGGCTCAACTTTTGCTCCTAGCCCAAATCCTAGAAGCGTCCCAAATTTTGCAGTTGGCCCAAATCCGGGAAATAGCCCAATCCACTCCACCAATTTTAATTCCTCTCATGGGCCATTCAAGTCCAACAAAAATCGTTATTGCGATTTTTGCAAAAAGAGGAATCACACGAGAGACATGTGTTGGAAACTACATGGCCGCAACCAAATCAATGGTCTGGATCAGCCACTGCCAATCAAGTCAATACAATATCCTATGCAGGTACATCTTTTTGTTTTAATATCACCAAAGAAGATTTTTGGATAATTGATTAAGGGGCCAGTGACCACATCATTTGCAATCCCAAACATTTTTCCCACACATCCCCTATACCCTACACCTCAGTCCGCATGCCCAATGGTACACATGCACCAGCCACCCAATTAGGAACTGTTCATCTCAATCAAATTTAATCCTTCATAATGTCTTGTTTGTTCCTACTTTCCGTTTCAATCTCATCTCTGTTTCCAAACAATGTCAAGATAATGTTTGTGTCTCAAAATTTTTTCCTAACAAATGTGAATTTCAGGACCATTTGACTGGGAATCTGATGGGCTTGGGTAAAGTTCACCAATTGGATAGGTGCCTCTGATGCTACAAACTCACTGTCTTGTATTACTGAAAATAAAAGTTCCTTTAATACAAACATTAATAAAACTTCCTTTATTTTGCATCAACATCTGGGTCATAGTGCCTCTATTCCGTAACCTAATTGTCTAATTTGTCCTCTTGCAAAACAGTCCCGCATAAAATTTCCCAAACACACGCCTTCCACAACCCATAAATTTTCCTTAGTTCATATGGACATATGGGGTCCGTATCACACAGCCAATCACGATGGCTCCAGATATTTTCTTACCATCGTTGATGATTACTCTCGGGGCACCTGGGTTTTTACCTCATGCAATCTAAAACCCAGACACTCACTCACATCAGACATTTTTTATCCATGGTCAAACCCAATTTGAACTTTCCGTTCAACGAATTCGAACTGATAATGATAGGGATTTTTTCAACACTCAATGTTTGGACATTTTTTCCTCTCTTGGTATTATCCATGAAAGTTCTTGTGTCTATACCCCTCAACAGAATGGCCTCGTCGAATGGAAACATCGACATCTTTTAGAGGTCGTCCGTGCCCTGAAACACCAAGCCAACATTCCTACTACCTTTTAGGGCGAATGTGTGGTCACGGCCACCTATCTGATCAATAGGATGCTGAGTCGGGTTCTAGATGGCAAGACACCCTATAAAATTCTTTTTGGTCAACCGCCTACAGTTGATCACCTCCGAGTGTTTGGGTGTTTATGCTACTCTACAAATTTAATGGGGCATGATAAATTTTCTCCTCGGGCTATTTCCTGTGTTTTTATGGATTACCCAATGCATCAGAAAGGTTATCGACTATATGATATCACCTTAGGGAAATTTCTGGTTTCTAGGGATGTGATTTTTCATGAAGATTCTTTTCCTTTTTTAGACAGGTCCCCCTCTCATGAATCACCGTAGGCTACACCTTTTTTGGAAGATCATTCAGCAGCCGACCTATCTAGACACTATTATACCTTGCATCCCATTCCAGATATGGGACCCTCCACGTCGACCTCTGACCTAGTTTTCGCAAAGAAGCAGCTTTCTAGTCCATCTTCTACTCAATCTCTAGAAAACCAGCTTCCTAATCCACCTTCTCCGAATAATACTCCTATTGTTCCTGATCCTCCTCAGAGACGTTCCACAAGGGTCACTCACCTATTTGGACAAAAGATTATGTCTGTCCTACCATCCAGACTACCACAGGTACTACTTACCCTACTTTTAACTATGTTACTTATGATCGACTGTCTCCTGCCCACATGATTTGCATCAATCAGATTTCCGCCCAATAAGAGCCTTCTTGTTATTCTGAAGCTGTTCCCCATTTACATTGGCGTCAGGCCATGGCCGATGAACTCAATGCTCTCTCTCAAAACCATACCTGGGATCTTGTTCCTCATCCCTCTCACAGGAAACCTATTGGTTGCAAATGGGTTAACAAGATCAAGCACCATGCTGATGGATCCATTGAGTGTTGCAAGGCTCGTCTCCTTGCTAAAGGTTTTACCCAGAGATAAGGTTTTGATTACCAAGACACCTTTTCTCCCGTAGCCAAGCATGTCACTATTCAGACTTTCTTGTCCCTTGCTGCCATACGTGACTGGTCCCTACATCAAATGGACGTCCATAATGTCTTTCTTCACGGAGATCTTCATGAAGAAATTTATATGGACCTTCCTCCTGGACTTCATAGACAGGGGGAGAATATGGTATGTCATCTACACAAGTCCTTATATGGTTTGAAGCAAGCATCCCGTTACTGGAACGCAAAATTCACAAAGGCTCTAACAAACATGGGATTCTCTCAGTCCAAGCATGACTACTCTCTCTTCACATGGCACAAAGCTACCACTGTCATTGCTCTTATTATTTATGTTGATGATATTCTAATCACTGGGAACGATGAGAATGGCATTCGCAACTTAAAAGAGCATCTCAACAAACATTTCCGTATAAAAGATCTGGAGGAACCCAAGTATTTCTTGGGCATCTAAATTGCACGATCCCCGACAGGTATTTCTCTATGTCAAAGGAAGTATGTTTTAGAACTTGTGTCTGATTCTGGTTTATCAGCACGCAAACCCAGCATCATTCCTGTGGAACAAAACATCAAACTCACATCACAGCAATATGACCATGAGACAGCCTCCTCAGAAAATGACCCTCTGTTACAAGATCCATCTCCTTATCAGAGACTCGTAGGAAGACTCATCTATCTCACCATGACAAGGCCTGACATAAGTTATGCAGTCCATATACTAAGTCAATTCATGCATCAACCAAAACAATCTCACATGGACGCGGCGCTCAAGGTACTTAAGTATTTAAAAGGATGTCCTGGATTAGGACTTCTTTTACGTCGAGATGGGAATTTCGACATCACAGCATACTACGATTCAGATTGGGGTACCTGTCCTATGACTAGAAAGTCTCTTACAGGGTTTTGCATTAAAATTGGAGGATCCCTTATAACATGGAAAACAAAAAGGCAACCAACAATTTCACTGTCATCAGCTGAAGCAAAATATAGAGCAATGGAAAAAAAAACTTGTGAGATTGTCTGGATTCTTGGTTTAGTCAAAGATTTGGGAGTGAAGATAGGAAAACCAGTCACTTTATACTGCGATAACAAAGCTGCAAATGATATCGCGGCAAACCCAGTATTCCATGAAAGAACCAAACATATAGAAATTGACTGTCATTTCGTCAGGGAGAAAATTCAGGAAGGCATTATCAAGACTAGGCACATACGAACATCGAAACAACCAGCAGACATATTCACGAAGCCTTTATGTAGTCGTCAGCATTCTTCTTTATTACACAAGCCTGGAGTTTTCGACATCTACAAACCACCAGCTTGAGGGGGAGTGATAAAATATGGAATGCTGATGATATTTATGCTGGAATCAAGCAATTGTTGATTTACAGTTATTTAATTGATCATTGTAATATTTTGTTTATTGCATTTCCTTTACGGTATTATTTCATTACCTTTATTGTATGCAAAGCCACTGTATAAATTGGCTCATGTACTCGTTACAATATACAATATACAATATACAATTACAATTCTCTCTTGCTTGATATTCTTTGGTCTTCATTTCTGCCCTTTTATCAAGCTCTCTTTGTAGGCATTCTTTGGCAGTCTTCTGCCCCTTTTGCTACCTTCAATCTCTAACTCTGACAAAATTGTTAAATTATGGGTCATGTCAAAACTATGTAAACTATATTTTGATCCCAAAACTTGTATAATTTCTGAACATAAAGTAGCTTACCCTCTTGACTTTCTATTTTTCAAATAAATACTAACAAAATCTCCTGGAATTTAGTATGCTTGCGCATGTGCCAAACTTGGATCCTTTAGAAGATTATTAATAGAGTAAACAACTTTTACCCGCCCAAATATGTCTTAATGACATTTCTCACCCTCAAACTTTTAAAATACTACTTTTCCACCCAAAAATACATTTAATGACACTTTCTTACCGACCTCACCAATCACTAGTCGATTCTAGCATCGTTGCGACCCTACAACATCACTTTTCTCTTCCCCGATTATCACTCACAAAAACTCTTCAAACCTTACTCCCGCCAACCCACCCCGCCAATCACTGGCAATCGAGCAATTAGAGTTTGCATAGTCACCCCTCTCAAGTCAAATTTTGACTAATCACGACCACCGAAATCCAACATTCCACCACCAAAAGACTAACCAGCCTCCGTTCTTCAAAAACCCCAAAAGAATTGATTGAGTTTGCTCTTGGTTCGCCGCCGAATCGGAAAATGTATTTTTTGGGTAGAAAAGAGATACTTTAAAAGTTTGCGGGTGGGAAAGTGTCAGTAGACCATTATTTGGTTGGGAAAAAGTCGTTAACTTTTTATTAATAAACTAAAACATGAGCTCGTTTAGAAGTTTATTAATGTACAATTTTCTATTTTCATGTTATGTAATGTTAAAAGGATATTAATTAACATTCTAACTCTTATTTTTTTCCTTTTTTTTTTTTTTTCTATTTATTTGTTGCGTTATAATAGAGCACTTAAACGGTGCAAACAGTGTCAATTTTCTATCCAAATTGAGTGAGGTTTTATTGCGTTGTTGTATAGAGACTTTTCCAATAAAATTTCTTGTGTAGAAATCTGACTAATAAAGGGTATTTTCCATAGTGATTAATTTAACATGAAAAAGAAAGCTTAATAATTAATAATATAGATGGTCTATTTTAATGCCGCATCTCAATCAAAACATAATTATTTTCAATAACAAAATGTTTGTCATGTTTAATATTTTTAGTTGATTTATATTTGTCTTAATTCTATCATTTATTCGTCAAATTGCATTGTTTTGCACGTTGTTATAAGTTTTCGATGAGATCTTTAATATTATTCTAGAAAAAAAACTTATTCCCGTTTGAGAAAATTCTTTTTTCCAACTATAAAAGATCATAAAAGTCTTACAATATGAATGAAGGCTTAATTCAAACAGTAAAATTCTTAAGCAACCAATTTTTTATTTTTTATTTTTGGTCTTTTTCTTCTCTTATTCAAGTTTTAAAATGTTTATTGTAAAACTTCCTTCAAATGCAGTAACCCTAACAGGATCGGAAGAAAAATAGAGAAAAATTATGACATACCTCAATCTTTTACTGAATGAATATAAAATGATTTTACAAAATTATTTATACTACACTTGCTGTCCGCGTTGGCAATACATGTAAAAACAAATCTAATCCATCAATTGTTTTAGAAACAAACACAAGTACATATAATCTGGACCATTGAATCATCATCTTCTTCTTCAATAGAAAGAGAGAGAAACTCTAAGTCTTAGTATGCTTCAGTCCTTAATTTGCAGAGCGTAGGAAGAGTGCAGAGATATTTTGCTGAAACATGAAAACGCTATCGTTTGTGTTATGTGAATTAACAAGCCAAAACGCTGTCGTTTCTTCTTATTAGAACTAACGGACTTGGAACTTGGAACACTGTTAACTCTTTTTTTTTTTTTTTTTTTTGACACCGGAGCTCCTTGTTATCTTCAACATTTATTAAATTGTTAAACATAAACACTTACATGAATATAACATATAAGAATGCAAATCATACATTTATATTAAATCATAAAATTAATCAGTAAAGTCTGTTTGTTCATACCTGTAAAAATGGAAATATTCATGTTATTATAGATTTATTAAATGTTGATAATATAATGGGAATAATTAATTGCATATTTTGGATGACGACAAAAATTTTAAGAACATTATTTACTTGTTTTTGTTTTCCCTTTTTCTAGTAAGGAAATAAATATCTTCAATTGTTAACTCATATTACAGGATAGTAATTATGTTTAGTTTATATAATGGTTAATGAATTATAGGTAATTATTTAACCCTGTTATAGCTCATGATAAAAGTTGTTGAAAATGTTTTTTTTTTTTTTTTTCAAATTTTTTTTTTTTCATTTAAAAAAAATTAATAAGAAATTCTCTTGCTATAATTATGTGGTTGCAAAGGATATTAATTGAGCATTTTAAAATTGATTATGAATATAAATACAATAAGTGATTTTCTCTTAGTGCCTCTCATGGTTTTAATAATAATAAAATATTATTATTATTATTATTATTTATAATCGAGGTCCGGCCAATTTACGCGTTAGTTCAATTAATTTTAGACATTGAAACTTTCGATCAGATAAGAGTTATATTGATTACCTCTTATACAATGAGAAAGACTTAATTCAAGACATCTTAAGTAATACTCCAAAGCTTTTATCGAACACCTCGGCCACCTAGAGATAGTTCATGGTTTTTTTTTTTTTTTTATCATAGATAATGAATAAAATTGAACCAGTGTTTTTCTAAATTATAGCTTCGATGTGATAAAAGAAATAAAAACCAGCCCTGTTTCTGAGTTGGAGACAGTGAAGATGAAGTATTGTTCACTTCATAACTAGCATTAATGATAAGATTGTTTTAGATAGTGATGATGGATTTGGTTTGACATATTTAGAGTTGTTAACCCTTTTGACATTTCTACTAAAATAATGGCAACTTGGCATAATAGATTCTGCATATATCACATCTTAATGCTCTGTTTATAGAAATAGAAGAATTTGGGGATTGCCATGACAAAGAATTAAAATTGAACTATACAAAAACATGACAAAGAATTAATTGTCTAGCTCTAAGAGGTTTTGCTGCATTCTGCAGGGAGGCCCTGGGGAATCTCTTTGTGTCACTGCAATAATTGTATATCATGTAGTTCTTCTGAACCCACTTCAATCTCTCTTGACTTGTTGTATCAAGTTCTGTGGAGAGCCAGGCACCATTGCTGGACGAAGAAGAAGGTGAGTTTGAGTGCAAGAAGATTTTCCATTAGACCAAACACAAGCATCAGCTTGAAGTTTCTGTATGAAGCAGTGAAAGGAGCTTGAGGTCCAGTCAGTCTTCACAAGTCCACCTCTAGACCCCAGTCCATCAGATTCCAAGTGAAGAATATTCTCATGGCTGATTTGGGAATGGACACACCATTTGACTCTGAGTCTTTGACTCTCGTAGTGAGTGCCATGCCACAAGAGCTGAATTACAAAACCAAGAGATTAAGCAAAAAAAAAATAAACCTAGATTAATATTTAAGGTGGAGCAAAGAAATTAAATAGAATACTCACACATGCGCTGGGAATTCAGAGAGGAATATGGGTGAAAAATCACCAGTTGGGCGAACCAGAGATAGAATTGTGCTCTCTGTTTACCCTTCTGACTGAACCATGGTGTGAGGAATGTGAAGGCATCACCACTCAAATTTCCAAGAACTCGAAGTCTATCTCACCAGTAGACCTTTTGAGGAACAACTGCAATTTAAGTAATATCAGTAACCTAACGTAGATATATCGAATTCTAGAGAATATTTAATATAGTTTAGGACCTTACATAATAAGCAGTGACAGTGCCAGCAGAGTTTCCAGCGACAAGCTTGAGCTGCATATCAATCTTGCCAAATAAATACTCATTCCTGGACTGGAAGCCAGAGCCAGAGGCTTTATCAAGAGACAGAGTAAGAAGCTCTCCATTGTTGATCATCTTACCACGGCCATCTCCCCAAGTAATATCAAAATTTTCGTTCAAGCTACCGGCAGAAGCAACCATTAAAGAACCAAGAAGAAGAAGCAATTGCAGCATTGAAGCCAGAGAAAGATTTGAGTGAATTGAGCGAATAATGAAACTGAGTGAAGTGTTAAGTGAAAGGATGAATATGTGTTGAGCGTCATGGCTCATATTTATACTGAGACTTAGCTTGTGAAAGTAAGAAAAGGAAACTCCAGGGAAGGTCCAATCGGCTAAGCTGTGGACAGTTGGCTTGATGAAGAAAAGCGTAGTAATGATAAAAAAATAAGAGCTGTCTATATCGCACATTCGCACTAGCGAACACGATTCAAGCAAATTGCATGAGATTTTTTTCTTATTATTTTTAAGAAGTGATTGTTTGTGTTTGTTATGCAATTTGCGGTCACCAGCTAAGTCTTTGGATTTCCGACCACCACCATTAAAGACAGTATGAGACAAAAGCCTGTATTCAAGATTTGGAGCAGCCGATAAGGAAGCATCGTGACGGAATTTTATACGACATTTTTAATGGGAAAATAATTTTATTTTTAGTATAAAATGTTTTCCTTCCCAATGTATATATATTTCTAATGGGTGTTGTATATATTGGATTTATTGTTTCATCAAATTTCAAGAATGATGAAAAATCAATGGGAGATATTATGCTACTTCTTGATACGACATTAAGTTATGGATATGATAATTTAATAACATTTAGTAATATATCAAGTATTAAATTTAAAAAAAATTTCTCAAGTTTGGGTACTTGCTTTTTTTTTTTTTTTTTTAATTAAATCTGACTCCTGTTAACTAGTACAGTAAACATTAAATGATAAAATTTTACATATTTTTTTTTATGAAAAATTTTGGTTGAATATTTTCCTGTTTAATTCTCTAGGAGGATGATTGATTTATTGTTAGATTTCATTTCATGAACCTGCTTCTACCATTAGGACGAAAAATTAAGAAGAAATGGAGAAGAAATCCGAAGTCTAATGGCGGCCTTCAGTTTTACCTACTATTCTTTACCACTGCGTCAAGAAAAGGAAAATGTTGACCTAGTTTGCCAAACACAGCAGTCAAACTTTTAGCTCACCACCAATTTTAATTTCCTTCCAATATATATCTATCTTCTTCATTTTAATTCTAACCAAATTTTTGGTCAGTTGATAAATTACAATGGTTAGGCCTGGTTCAGGGTTGTTGTAGTTTAAAAAATAATTATTTATTTTTGCCTTTTAAATGATTATTAATAATATATTTATAAAAAAAAAAAAATTAAAGTAGTTCAGAGTTGCTACAATCAAAAGTAGTTAATAAGTATCAATATTATCCAAATGATTAAGTTTTTTTATTCTTTTTAATATAATTATTTAATAGTTTAATAAAAAATCTTTGAAAAATTGAAAATTTATCGACAGTGACAGTGGCAACTGCTTTCAATAACTGTTATGCCTGAAAATATAGGGCTGATGCAAGGCTCAGTCAGCATAAAAAGTCAGAGCTTAGGTAGGCCCGCAGCCAGCTAGAAGCAGCCATGTCGCGTGGTGACAGGAGCAGCACACTTCTGTCAGTAAAGTGGGTGAGCGCCAGACCAGCCAGAAGTTGTAGTGATTCCACGTGTCCAATCCCTACCCCAAATCTCGTAAATCACTCTAGAAGGTGGGCAATGTGACAAAAAGAAAGATTTGCACAGATAATCCCACCAATTCGCAGATTTAGTAATGATAACATTAATCTATCCCACTCTAAATAGAGAGCTCTCCTCTCATTTAAAGGATTGGCTACTCTCTCTAAAAAAGATACAGCATTCTCTCTCTTGTACAATCATTTGTAAGTCAGTCCGCTAACGCGACTTGACCTCTATCATTAATCCAAAAGTCAGTGGACGTAGGATTCGCTTCCTTAGAATCCGAATCACTTTAAACGTTATTTTCCATTGCATTTACTCTCATTTTTCACATTCACGTGTCTTCTAGGCCTGTTCAGCATTTCACACGTGCGTTTGGTTGGTGTCAAAATCACGCATCAACAATAACAAAAAATCCATGAATCCAACCAATATCCTCGTATTAAGTGAGCCAACTTGTTTACAAAAAAACAAAAAAAAGCTTTCAAATCCTTGAACAAGGCACTACATGCACATATATATGCCTATGTTTGCTTCCTGCTTGTTTCTTTATGCATTGAATCAAATATTTTATCTTTTTAATGGATTGACGGCCATAGACGTGGCTGTTAACGGCCATCGATCTGGTCGTCAACGGCCCAATCGACAGATCTGGCTGTCTGGCCATTTCCGGCTAGATATCTAGCCGAAAATGGTTATTGTGCGCCACTATGGCCTTCCGGCGACGACGGCGGCTGGCCACGACGGTGGTTACTGGCGGCAGGTAGCTGGGGGTGGTGGCTTGGGTGGGTTGTAATTTGTTTTGAATTAAGGGTAATTTTGTCCAAAAAATTAATTAATTGGGGTTGAAATAGTAAAAGTTATATTCATGTAAATAAATTTAAAAATAAGGGCATTATTGTCCTAAAATTTAATTAATAAGAGATAAAATTGTTACAAAAAAAGATAACCCTGATAATCTTATAATACCTAAGAAAATAGAGGTAATTAGATTACCTCAAATATTACCAATAATAACCACTATTGATATTTGAAGATTACCGGTATCTTATATTACTTGACAACCAAACATGGTAATCAAGTAATATAAGATCACTTAACCCTACTAATATCAAATACTTCCTAACCAAATGCCCCCTAAAGGTTAAGTGATTGTTTGATTGGGTTTTATGTGTTAACTAAAGCAATTTTATACTTAATGTAAACGCTCCTTTGATATATATANCTAGAATAAGAAGCCATGGATTGAGCTAAAGCCTTGATATTTTGTTGGAACTGATGAATAATGCAAAGGGTTTATATAGCAGGAAAAGTGGTAAAATTAATTAAACAATTGACCAAAGAAGGGAAACTTAAGTGCGTGTATTGAAGGATCCTGGCGGGTCTTGAAGTTGATGGAGAGGAAATTATGAGCTGTGGATAGCTGGCTCGCGCTATTAGATGAGATCATCATAAACTACAAAAAATAATTGATTAACAGATAAATAAAATGGACCATATAATGATGGTCTTAGTTCACCAAACACGTAAATATATTAACCAAATGAAATGAAAGGTGGAGCGAGCCGCCTCATTTGTCATGGTCACATTCACCAAATGAATTATGACTTACGAGTTGTTTTGTTTACTGCACATAAAGATAGAGATTATGGTTCGTTAATGAAGCTCTCTTTACAGATTGTTCACAGCTTACTGAGGCCAAAGTCTGCATCATCAACATTCTAGAACTTAAAAGAAAATGGGCACTCAATCATTATCCATGAAAGTGCTTGGCTCTTTCCTCTTGAGTTTGTATTTTTAAGCAGTGTTTTATAACCCGGCCCGGCCCGACCAGTTGAACAGGTTTAACTGGGACCTGAAAGCTTCAACGAGCCGGGTTTAACTTTTCTGATTCACCCAAAACCCTAAGATTTGGAAGGATGATCGGCGAACAATCGACGGCCGGAAGGTTGGGGCTTTTGAAGAGTAAGTGCCGGTGAATGCAATGGTGGTGATGGCGTTGATTTCCGGTGAATAAATCGATCGGAAATCGAACAAATATAGTAGCGGCAACAATGGGATTTTGTCGGCCATTAACGAGGTTAACGAGGGTGGGGTGATGTGGGTTTTGGTCGGGAGGAAGAAGGGAGTAATTCCTGGGTGATGGGGAGGGTTTTCAACACCAACGTCAATGAGATTTGGCCTAGAATGCCAACACCGATGTCGGTGAGATCTGGCCGAAATCAAACCTATTTCGACCAGATCTTGAGTAGATTTTAATGGAAATGGGCTTAAGAAACGATTGGGGTTGCATCTGGGGTGTTGCTGTAACCCCCGCACCGCTTTGTGTTCACGTAGGTTGTATATATTTATGCCTTGGTATGACTATTGCATGTGTTCTCATTTTTTTTATTTTATTTTGGACGAATGAACAAATTTTCTTTTTTTATGGTTTTACAGATTTTAACATGGCACATCTCGGTCACCTGAGTCTCATGGGTGTACCCGGAGCCTATGGGATAGGGAGGGTCGGGACGGGTCATGTCAGTTGCCACCGCCAATCAATCACCGGTCGATTTGTATTTGGGGTGTGTTTGATAAAGTTCAAACCTATAAGGACTTACACGTAATTTTTAAGGATGTATTTGCTGAATTTTAAAAGTTTTTGTCAGCGGGTCAAAGCCGGTTTGACCAGCGGTTAAACCGGTCCACCCGGGACCCGAAAACTTTGTCGGGTTTCACCCCGGGTTGGGTTTTAAAACATTGTTTTTATGACTTAATTTTTGTCACCCAAGCTTGACCAATTTTTTTGTAAAATCTGAAAGTAACATTTAGATCTTTATATATGTGCTTATAGTATAAGATAACAATTATTTGAAGATTTTTTTTTTTTAAATCTAAACATCTAAAATACCCGTAACCTATTAAATCTTATTTTTTTATCATTAACAAAACTATTCTAATTTAAACCACCACTGGGTGACCTAATAGTAAAAGAGCAAAAGTAGGTTTAATGAGTTTTTGAGTTCAAGTCGTCGCTGGCCCTAATGGAAGTGACCATTGAGAGACTTATCTAATCGTCAACTTTAGGGCCCCGATGAATTATTTGACGTGTGCGCAAAGTGGTTCGGACACTCCCGGTCACAAAAAAAAAAAAAAAAAAAAAAAAACTGTTCTAATTTTTAACAAAATTGTCAATTAATAGCCATTTTTTTTTTGTTTTAAAGTTATGTTAGTACATAATTCAATTTACATAAGACAAGATTAAAGTATTTTAGATATTTAATAAATAAAATAAACCATTAAAAGTGATAAGGATTTAAATGCTACTTTCAGATTTTAATGGACCTAACTATATACACTAAATCTTATGAAAAAAAAAATGTATTTAACTCGTATTTTTAAAGTAGAATATGATCTAAAGTTTTAAGATAAAGTTTAGGATTAAATAATAATCAATCTTAGCAAAAGACACCCATAGCTTTCTACTTCAAATTCGTTATCATACTAATAGTAATTATATATTATAAAGAATATTAAAACAACGGGGGTTGGATATCCACTTACTTCCAATAAGATGCTACCACATTTCCAGTTTAGATCTCAAATGACTGAAATAACCCTTGATAAAGTCGACAAAATAGAACACCAGTCGTTTGAATTGGAGGAAAGTACCTTGACGTCCCTGGGTTAGACCCTTAATAAACTCAGCACACTGAGATTTTTTAATAGTAATATAGTCCCTAAAACTAACAGAGTTTACAAATTTCCGTTTGTTAACACAATAATATTGCGTAAAGTCTAATATGCCCTTATGATAAAAATTTAGAAAAAAAAAGAAGGAAAAGAAAGCCACTCTTCTCTCTCTCTCTCTCTCTCTCTCTCTCTCTTGTGTTCTCTTACATAATCTTCTTCACAAAATAAATAAATAAATTAAACTCTCATCCATCTTCTCTCACCTTTCTTATCAAACTTCAAGTTCAAACTACTACAACTCCCTTTGTTACGCTTTTGGGAATACTGTTACACTTTTGGGAATACTAATATTAGTATTAGTATTTCCAATAAAGTTAAACAGTAAAATTGACTTATTCTCAAAATATTATTCTATATTATTTAATTTCTTTTAAAACCCCTAAATTTGTTAATTTAACTAAAGACTCCTAAATATTTTTTTTAGAAATTACAAAAACACCTCAGCAACCCTCCGGCGGTGGTGTGGCCGGCTGTCCATATTTAATGGGTGGGTTGGGAGTGTTTTTGTTAACTTTTAATATTTTATTATAAGGGTGTTTAGTAAATAAATAAACATAAGAGGTATTTTTGTTAATTTCCAAATCCTACATCGTAATACCTGCCCAATTTAACTTTTTTCAAAATATTATTCTAAAAAATATCAGAATAATGAACCACCCTACACTATAAGTTCCACCATAAAAATAAAAATAAAAAAATGTCTACAGAAATAAAATTAAATTAAAAAATCAATTCAATCCACTATTATCACATCAATAAAATCCAAAGAAAGAATAGCCAGTCGCCAAACCAAAAATTCTTTTTAGCTGGGTTTTGAGATGAGTTTCATTGGTTTGTGCCGCTGTAGCTTTAGAGTTGGAGAAAGGAAAATGCACAATAGAGCTAGAGAGAGAAGAAAAGGCAACAATGGAGATTTAGAGAAAAGAAAATCCAGCAATGGAGTTGGAGAGAGAAGGGAAAGAGCTTGTCAATGTTTGGTGCAAAACTTCCCTCACAAGCTTTACCCCATCTTACAATGCTAACTTTTTTTTTATTTTAAAACATTATATGAACATAGAAAGTCCGTTTTACCCTCCTAGGATTAATTTGAGTCTAATGTCTGTTACGAGTAGGTGTGCATACGAGCCGAGCCGAGTAGTAGCTGGCTCGAGCTCGGCTCAATGAGACAAAGTGGGAGCTCGAGCTCGAGCTCTGCTCGACAATTAAGTTACATGGCTCGAGCTCGACTCGACTTGACTCATCAAGTTCCGAGCCGAGCCGAGTCGAGCTCGAGCTCGAGCCAAGCTCGTTTGCAACTTTTTCCCAGCAAAACACAGCACAGCTTCTTCTTCTTCTTCTTCTTTCATTTTCCCAAATCTACCTCTTCTCATCAACGTGAATTACCACTCCAATTTACACCTTCTTCCACAACTCTTTTTCATTCTCACTTTCAAACCCATCATAATATTCTTAAACTAGCATAACAATATATAATTAATTAATGCATATCTCAATAAAGCTCAGTAGATTATATACTTTGATGCTTTGTAGTGCTAATATATATGCAATGTTCGTATATGTAGAAAGCATGCTACATATATACAATGTTTTCATATTTTCTTATGCTCAATAATTGTCTTTCAGATACATAAACCACACTGTTTAACATTCAAACATGGGAAAATGAAACCTTCATCACAAAATCACCATTAAAAGTAAAAAATAAGCTAAATTCAACAAATATTCATTCAAATAACATCCAAAGCAAATAAATTTAACAATCCTTAATCCAAAAAACAACATTGAAAGCAAAGCACAAATAAAACCAAACATTAAGCATATGGAATTCAGTCATGGGAAACAAAAAGCATCCTATTTTCTTCTGCCAAATCATATCAACGAAGACCAGCAGCTTCTCTCTTTGCATCCACTGACCCATGAAGCTTCTCTTCTTGCATCAACTCATATGGAATTCAGTCCAGGGTGTCGCATCGTCATCAGACCAGGTTTCAAAGATATCTTCACTGGTTGCATTCGTGAAGTGGAAGGGTGGTGTGGATTGGGGGTGAATGACGGATGCTCATTGGAATAAACAAATCCCTCTGCAAAAAGAATATAAAGTCAAAATGCAACTAATACAAGATGATTGCTGCCCCTATAAATTACGACAGCCTAAAAATGCAAAAATAAAAAAAAAAAAAAACCAAAAGAGCCAGCCAGAAGTTCTCAAGAATCATCCTGACAATACAAATAGTCATCAAAAAGCAATTAACTATCAGATAAATAACAAACAGGGAAAGAACAAAATAAAGTGTTTAATTTTATCAAGTAATGACAAGCAGGTCAATTTCATAGAAATTTTTCCTACAACAAGATTCAAGATGTTCTTAAATAAATCTAACAACAGGAGTTACTTTAGTGAAAATGGAGCAAGCCAAAGCACAATAAGTCATGGCTAGAGCCTTCTGTGTTGGTTCAATTTTCACCTAACACTGGCCTCAAGAGGCCCATAAAAACCGTGTGAATGACAATCAATAGACTCACTAAAGTCATGTATCATTATCATACGCAAACAAATTTCAATCTGGAGTCGGTTAGCAAGACCATACACGCACGAACATGTCATGTGCCTGATATTATTAAATGAATGTGGTGAGTTGTCAAATTCACTACATGAAAAGTGCATCGCACTTATGTTTTCTTCAGTTCCACCCAATATAAATTATAATGTATTAGTGGACTACAATAGCCATTAATTTCTCAGTAAATTATAAATTAAAAAAGAACCAAACAGTTAGAAATACCTGCGGAAGCTCAAAGAGAGAAAATTATTCATATCTATCCATACGTCACTTTCAACTTTACAGAAAAGAAACCAACAATGGGTTGTCAATATTTAAGAACACCGTAACGGAGCTATAATCAGGTGCTAATAGTCCATCATTTACAGAAATTTCTCTTCAATTGGGGCCTGCACATCGTGTGCAAAGCACTTTACAACATATAATCAAAGCATATTTTACAACTAGAATCACTTTACTCTCTACTTCTTCTATTAGTATATAAATTAAGACTAAAAAAAAGGGCCTCTTGAAAATGAAATCTCTTATATACTGAAAGCTAAAAAGCTTTATTTGCAGGAGTTATGGACCACATGGAGGAAGCACAAATAAAAAGCAAACCAAGGGGAAAAACCTAGCATAGAACTCAGACCCAAATTTCCGTTGGAAGGGTGTGTTGGATTTACTAATTCTTTTTTTTTTGGGAAAATACAGGTGGGAAGATAGTGATGTTCAGGTCCCCATTAATACAATTTTTAACATCTAATGTACTACTGAAGAAGACACTGAAATTGAGCGACATAACCATCATAACCATCAAAACTCTTCTCTAAGAGGCATTTCGTCAAACACATAACAATGTCTCTGTAAACTTCCAAAAATTAACGCAACTCATATCACCTAGCTTCCAATTTCTAAATACGCAGCAAAGTCAACATAAACAAACGATGAAAGGAAAACAAAGAAATTTGTAATCAACTTAAACAAGTTTAAAGAATGAGACTCGCGGGAAGAGACAACTTTGGGTGTCAAGAAGCAGGAAAATGTACGTTGTGGCAGTAGGGAAGTGAAGAAGGGAAGACGATGGCGGACGGTAGTAGCTGAAGCTGGTCGCTAGTCGGTAGTAGCTGAATGAAGGCTGGATGAAGGCTGGACAATGGTGGTGTCTCAAATCTTGCGGTGTGTTTTGGCGGAGGTGAATAGCTGAATGTCTCTATTTTCGGCCGAATGAATGACTTCATATCAGATTTTAGGGCAAGTTTTAATACGCGAGCTTTGCCTAGTCGATCGATCTCACGAGCTCGCCTGCTCGAATGACGTCGCGAGTTCTTCGAACAGTTCGAATCGAGCCCGAGAAGCTCGACAGTTTTCACGAGCTTGAAGTTGAGCTCAAACTCGTGAACTACTCGTCTTCCGATGAGTCGAGCCCAAGCTCTTCAGGAGTCGAATCCGAGCAGCTCACGAGTAGCTCGGTTCGACTGCACCCCTAGTTACGAGGAGGGATGCTTTTGTCGGTAGAAAATAAAAGTATCCTTGACTTAATAGATGAAAACCATAGAAACTAATATGTTTTTTACTCTTTGAATTGAGTAGTGGTTCACATTCAATACCAATTTGCCAAAATATTACAAATAATTACTATAACAAAATATTTTTATGATATTTTTTTGTTAAATACAGTAAAGAACTCACATTTTTAGGAATTCGGTTGTCACAATCCTATTATATTCGGCCCCCAAACTCTATTTTGTAATAATTTTAATTTTCAAATGCTGAATTTTTAATTTCCAAATCTAAATTATAAAATTTTACCAACATGAGCCTAAGATTCTTAAGCATATATGTTGTAAATCAGACCCAAAAAACATAAAGAATCATGCAGTAGTCCAGATTGTTCATTCAACCATAACAAGCATAAAACCAAATAATAATACGGTAAAGCAAAAAATAAGAAGAGAGACACCAAATTTATAGTGGTTCGGTAATCTGA